>NC_053130.1:9190675-9343175 GCF_010015445.1 Perca fluviatilis | reverse complement strand
ACCGATAAAGAGACACTGATATGAAAGGCTGGCACACTTCCTCTTTAATGACACCGAGCAGTGTTCATTTCCCACCGTTAATAACCTTTGTTGCTTCTGGAAATACTTCCACTCACAACATACTGTAAATGATCTGAACACAAAGGGGCAGAAATACATTGATGCATCACTTCTACACATGCAAGCACACAAACTGTAATGCACTCACTCATGCAGGCGCACATATAGAGGACAACAGGTCCCTAATGTCTATCACATGTAAAACTTATTAAAATGCATTGCATTTGTCATGACCTGAAGGCCCGAGAGTAAACGACACAAGACTTAATTGGCAGCTGAGAACGATAACACCTGCGAACAGCCCGCGTCTTGTCCATGTGGTCGGACCACATTCTCCACACACACACACACACACACACACACACACACACACACACACACACACACACACACACACACACACACACATATACACACCATTAGAAACAAAGGCTGATCAGTGAGGCAGAAGAAAAGTGAGAGGAGGCGGAGGGGGGCTGTTGGGGTGGAGAAAAAAGGCGAGGCTGACAGGCAATGATTGATGTTCGCCCATCACGCTAGGCCTGACACTCATCCCTCTCCCTCCCTCCATTTGCAACAAAGTCACCAGTGTGTGTGCGTACGTGGATGAATGTATGTTTTCTAGTGTGTGTGTGTGTGTGTGTGTGTGTGTGTGTGTTCCACACTAAAACCCATTCAATCAATAAAGTGAGGCTCTCTGAATCACAGGGCAATAGACAGATTGCTGACTAGACAGAAGAAGAAGCGTAGGAGAGCACATTTCACATGTAGATTAAAATCCCGGCATGGTAACCTTTAGTGTGGGTTGTGTGTGGGTGGTTGGGTGGCTGTGTGTGTGTGTGTGTGTGTGTGTGGGGGTTAGTAGCATGTAAACAGGCCTTATGTGTCAAGGTGGCATGTGTGACAGGCATGTTTCGACACTATTGATAGACAAAACCAACGTTGGGGTGACTTGGTCACATGTTGTGGGGGAAATGTATTCAGACGAGCAAGGCCTGGGCCTCAGCGTATGTAACTGGAAATATATAAATAAAATCGTTGACTGGTGACAATCTGAGCCGTCAAAGTAATGAAATACAAAAATATTTAAACAACTGTTTTTGCTTCTCTTTGTTTCTTATCAATAATTGTGCAGCACACAGATTATACACTTCAAGCCCTCGCATTCAACACACTTAACCTTCAATCTGGTCTTTTCTGGGACAAACTTCTCTGCTGCATACAAAATGATGCCCTTGATGTTGCCAGCAGCAGTTTGTCTGGAGTGAAAAAGAAAAAAAGTGGGACGTTAGTATCTTGCAATAGTTCTCTTGAACAGACAAAAGAAAAAGCACCATCTAAACACTTCCCTACCATCAAATCTAAGGGCAAAATGTCCAGTGGAGAAACATCCCAGCTGTAACTATAAGCTGCAAATAAAATAAAAACAAAAGTATACACAAATCTTGTAGATTATCCCTTTGAAAGCCCTCTATAAATAATCCTCACTTGTCATAAGGCTCTCCTCGTGTGTCTGCAATGCTGTAGAGCCACAAATGATTCATGGCTTTGTTGGATTTGTTGCACACACTTCTGTCTTCCCCATCAACCCCCACACTGTGCAGTCTGTTACAGAAGAAATACGTTAAAAAGCAACAACCCAGTGACACCAGTATAACCTCTCTTACATTGCAGTAACATTAAAGAACTCCAGAATAATAACTCATTGCACTCACTTCGGAGGTCCTGGAGTAACATCATTACTACAGTGAACAGTATTTCACCAAATTTGTATAGTGAAAAGAATAAAGCAACCCTCTTTATACATAAATGGAAATTGTTCAGACGTACAGAGGAACAGAGTGTTTGCAGGGGAACGATACTGTAAATTCCTTCAACAACTACCAAATACAAAGTCTGAGGCTAACTCACCATGGACATTTAATATCATCCAACACTCTGGGGCAGAGTGTATATTAGCTGCAGGGATGAACCTTGATTTTGGCTCAGATGTCTCCCCCTGTTTCCAACCTCTCTTTACATACTGCAATCTTGGCGACTAGCTAATCCAACAAATGGGACTGCTTCGTCAACCAAACGCATGGTGAAGTCCCGTGCTGCCGGAAGGGCCCCGGTGCCTTTGCGAAGACTTTCAAAACCGAAATCAAACAAAAAAGCATACAAATCTGTGTCTCGCTCTCAGCGGAGAAAACACGGGGCAAAGCCTTGATGGAAATGTTTCATTTCTTTTCCTCCCAACAGATGCTAAACGAGCAGCACGGATCTCTGGATTTGCATCTTTAGTTGCTTTGTTGATTTGATAACACATATTTGCATTTGGAAACAGCTCGAGTAATTTGACTGGGGACTCCCAATTTGCCTTTGAGGAGAAGAGTGTGCTGCAAACGTTGCTTTGCTGTGTGTTGGCATTCCTTTCCTTTGCTTTTCTTCTTGGCATACATTGTGTTTGTGAGTGCAAGACTGAAAAAAGGATGTATATTAGTGAACATAACAAAGAATAATCGTCTTATAACTATGTGAGAGAGTGTTGATCATCTGTCCATATGAGCCTCTTTACACCTCTTCTATCTGTCATGCTTTATCAGAGCCAGGAAATGGAATCAGTGATAATGAGCAGACAACGCTGAGCTCTGGACCTGGACCAGCCTTTGGCTCCAAACAGGTTTGTGTCTGTTCTTGTATTTCTATAGCTACAAAGAGAAAATGAACTCACAAGGATAAAAAGATAAGGAATATATCTCAAAGTTAAGTCCTCACGTCTTTAAGGAGCTATGTGAAGGTCAGATGTCATTTTTAGGGTCAAGATTGGAATTAGGATTAGAATGGGACTGGAGTAAAGGTTAGGGTTGTTTCTTGTGTGTGTGTGTGTGTGTGCGTGTGTGTGTGTGTGTGTGTGTGTGTGTGTGTGTTTTGCAGGGTGTTTACGCAGTCAGTAACCACCCTTGTCAATCCTATATTTATATAATAATATAATATAAGGAGATGGTTGCATGTACTTTTCTCCTCAGCAACAGCGCTTCTGTATATCCAGGTCACCAAGGCTCTCACATTTGCTTTTTGAGACACTTAGTGCTGGGTGGCGTTTTGCTGGGAGAAAAAAGGAAAAGACGTGTGTGTGGCAACAACCAAATTTTGTTTTGAAAGACTAGGTAGTTATTTAGCATTAGCAGTAAACAAAGGGAAAAACCAAACTTAAGCTCCTTAAATAGAAAATCTGAAGACTAAAACAGTAACATTTTGCGGATTATCATCAGGTTGTTACATTCATTGCAGGCTACGTAGCATTCCAAAATGTTTTGGTTAAAAAAGCTTTACTTGACAAACACATGCAGGGTATGAATACTGTGTAATGCAGCCTCTCTCTCCTCTTGCCACCAGTCTTAAATGAGAGCCAGATGATCTAACAGTACAAAGACCGGCCATCATTAGCTAGTCACCATCAGCATGCAAGCACAGGCAGGACCCAGCATGACTCTGAAAAGGTCACAATGACCAATGTGTGATCAGGAGATGGTCAGCTGGCAGGTGTGTGTGTGTGTGTGTGTGTGTGTGCGTGTGTGTGTGTGTGTGTGTGGTATGTTGTGTGGCTTTGAAACACTGCGGAACCCTGGGACCTCCATCCCACAGGAGATGGTCAGCTGGCAGGTGCTTTGTTTGTGTGTGTGTGTGTGTGTGTGTGCATGTGTGTGTGTGTGTGTACGGTTGATCTGCTTTGCACATTGCTAAGGGAACTCCCTGGCCTCAACAGTCTTGCTTCCCCTTGCATTTTCCATGCCGCGTTTCTACGTTGCATCTGTATGTGTGTGTTTGTGTGTGTTTGTCTGTGTGTGTGTGTGTGTCTAGCAGCTGGAGTTCCACTCAGCTGGCCTCTCTTTATGCAGTCCTGCTTCAAATAATGAACTGTGTCTCTGCACAGCGGGGGCCATTTTAACTCAAGCACATATCTCCCAGAAGCTAGCATCACTTAACATTTTAGCGCTCTGCTAACAAATTGTCTCTTATTCTTACTGTACAACAAAGCAAAAACTGACCCTGCAATTACCTCCAAGTCCTTAAAAAATGAGCCAACATTATGTGAAATCCCTGATATAAAATGATTTGCTGGCTCTTTCTCTCAAAACTGTATTATAAATATCGGCTGATAACAAAGTGCGTATTAGAAGGCTAATAGCTAGCTTCCCTGCATCTGCTGCTCCTTTTTTGTCCTCAGGGGAAGATTTGGCACCTCACTGTAAAGCCCAGCAACAACATTACCTCAGCCTAAACCTGTCAACAGACCATTACAGCCCACGCTGACTATTACAGGCTGGGGAAAAAAAGGCCAAAGCCATTGTAGCGCAAAGGTGTTGGCAGATATAGGCCGGAGGAATGTGGCAACAGGGATATTTGTTGGCTGTGTGCAAGAGAGTTTCGTTTCTCAAAACACGGTTAAGTCTGCAGCCTCTTATCAGCATGCTTAATAAAGCATGGTGATGCCCGGATATCAATACAGGATCAGTTTGGATAGCAAAGATAAAAAAAAAAAACATAGCGATAATCCTGGTCTGAACAGTGAACAAGACATGGAATTTAAAAAGTTCAGTTGATTGCAGAGCTTTCATGGTGCTAATAAATCCTTCACAAGACGTGTTACTCCTTCCATTCCAAAGCAGTGATTTAGATTATAATATCAAGACTTTGGTCGACACCTCTTTACTCATCATCACTATAACGCCTGGGCGACGTTGACCTTTACATGACTTATAGTCCTAGAAATATTTTAGTTGTAAATTTCTTGGATACGAGCATCAACTAAACAACATAATTGTACTGTACAGTTTGCCTCAGGTGTGTGAAAAAAAATCACTTTTAGACTCTCAAAATCACCAAAATTGAAGCTATGTTGTTTTTTACACTAAAAGCAAGATATTAAGGTTCCAGTGTTAATGATATATATCACCACAACACTCTGTACCTCATGTTAGAAGACAGAAAAAAGTTAACCACAGATAATATATCTATTAGGAACTGTTGATATGAAAATATAAGGCTTTCACCTAAATGTGAATGCAGCTTTAATGTCTTATGATCAACTCTTCTGTCTGTGAAGTTCCCAAGAAATTCTGTTTCTTACAGTTAGAGCAGAACGTGTCTAACCGATAAATAAAAGTGAATAACAGTAAAATGTTTCCAGAAAAAGATGATTCTCTTGCAGTTCTAGACTCCCAAAACACCCTGAACTCTACACTTAAGTGTTGCCCCGTCATGCTCATGGGCTTTCCATCACTGTCCTCCACAGAGGGAGTGGGGGAATTTGGCAACTACCCCCTTGACTTCCCCCCAGTGGGGTGGGCAGTCATACCTGGGGGCCCATGAATGGAGCCCTCAGGTAAAGCGCTGTTGAAACAAATCTAAAGCTGCCTAATGACACGCACCGTGAAACTCTTCACAGGTCATTTACGCTGCTGACAGGCTGCTGCCACAGCGTTGCACACCTCCTCCTCTTTGTGTGTGTGTGTGTGTGTGTGTGTGTGTATGAGACAGACATGGAGAGGGACACAGATATACAAACAGATGAGAGAGAGAGATAGCCAGAGTTGGATAGTAAGAAAGAGTGAAAAAAAAGAAGCTGATGTATGTGTGAAATGCATTAGTCCTACATTGGGAGGTAATCTGCGAGCTATGATAACAGTGTTTAGCCTTTCTGCAGCACGGCCTCACAGCATGGGAAAGCGATTAGAGATGCTATCTCCAATGGCTGCTCTGCACTTGGGTTAAGAAGGTAATAGCTACCTCAGGTCGTATTTTTAAAGATGTTTTAATGTGTGTTTGCTGTTCTTGGAGTCTGTTTTGCAGAACAGTTGATGCCCTTGGAAAATTCTGGCTCATATTAATCTACTGCAAATGCATCTGTAATCCTGCACACTAGTATGCCTCCAGGTCTCATTACTCACTTCCGCCACTTCAACCCCATACTGGGATGAGTGTAGAAAGAAGGCAAGGAGAGGTAGCATAAGGGGAATAGTCTTCCAGCTCTGGTTCCTAAAACAGTATTACCATTGTTTTCACAATGTGTATCCCTACTTTTAGCAGTTTAGTGACACAGGGAAAGTAAATAAAATTGAGCTCGACTTGCTCGGATCATTGTAGTCATTCAACCAAATGACGTGAGATAAAGAATGCAAGCAAGATGGAACAAAGTAGGATTTTCCTTTTTTTCTCCTGCATTTATGGTTAGTGGATTATCACCCAGTCAGTATTGGAAAACTCTTGCTGTCAGAGGGTATTATAGTCCACTTTTCCTTTGCTCTTATTAGCTTGGCATAGTCATTAATATGGCAACCATCTACACACATAATCAAACAGAAAATTTTTAGATTATCCATATCTATTTATTCATTAAATATTTTGTGAATGCATTCTTTTGAACAGTGATTTAATAATAAGTGAAAATGTGGGTCGAACTACAATTTCTAGTCAGTGAACATCAAAAGGCAAACATCCACCAATACAGACTAAAATCAAACACATTTTTGCTTTTAGATCTTCAAATGGCCCTATCTTTGTTTAAAAAAAATACTACTTAGTATGATTTAGACTATGACTTGACCTCATATAGATTATGACTGCAATGTTCATTTCTATTCAACAGATCAAAAGTCTGGGCTTCATTAGGTTCACCTGCTAACACATCCCTGGAGGTACATGTTACGGTGCTAAAAGGCACCTTCACAGCAGTTTTTAAGGGAAGGGAGACCATAACTCATTCAATTTACCCGTCCAGAGGAAATGTGGAGTTATCTGATCAATCTTTGTTTCCATATCCTTCATTACTGCAAAACAGCCTCTAAGCTGTCACGCCTTGAGTGCATCGTCCCTAATCATCAATACTAAGTGCTAAATGTGTACATGAAGAGTAACATGTATAGACCAAAGTGTAAACTATTTTGCATTCCAGTGTAGGGGTGTGAATCTTTACTGGTCTCACGATTCCATTCAATTACGATTATCGTGTCAACGATTCAAATCGATTAATATATATATATACTTCCTGGATATAGCGGAGTCTGAACACAGCAGACAACAGACAAAAGGCAAAGCCAAAAAAAGCAGCAACCGGAAAATCAACAAGCAACATCATTAGGCAATAATCGATTATGGTCTGTCACTGCATCGATGCAGAATCGGCCACTTCCGCATCGTGATGCATTCGATGCAGTGATTAATTTCAACACCCTTATTCTGGTGTGAGCATACAGTATGTCGTCTTTGTAGCTTGTGTGTCAGAACAGTATGTTGTTGTTTACAGGATGCAGTAAATTGCAGTAAAAAGTATTTTTCAATAGTATCAGGACACATTAGTGTATTTGTAGTACTTGCTGAATAGACTGCACGTTTAAAAAAAATATTCCAGGTTGTTTTGGTTTTTAAAAAACCTTCCCTGATAACACAACACAAATCTGTCCATCATATACTATCCTTTCCCCCTTAATTGTTACCACACTATCCCAGACCCTTTCCCAACTTCAATTAATGTCTCCACACATCAGTTTCAAGCTGCAAATTCCCCCTCTTCCAAAAATGAAAACATTCACATACGAATAGACAGTTTAAACAGGTGCCATGGTAACATAATCGTCACTGCGGCAATTACTGCCTTATGCCTGACTAACAGCCATAAATCATCCTTTCTCTACAAAGAGGACGTTGTAGCGCCCCACTCCCATCCAATAATCAGAAATTGCTGCATGTACGGCGTAACGAGTGGGCGCTGAAACAGCCCATTCTTCTGTTTGGTGGACGATATTTCGCTCTCTATGGCGACATTACAGGGATCCTTCAGCGAGCACGATATTGTACCTGCTCGACACCTGTTAGCTTTAGCCAAGGGTTTCATCAGATAGTTGAAATAAATACTAGTCATCATCATAACCATAATCATAGTCATAAAAACCAGGGGCCTTTATGCTGTTGCCAAATTGCCCTGCCATCTGATTTACAGTCGGACAGGGTGGGGAAACAGACAGGGCAGGGAGGAGGATGGGGCCTATTACGTGCTCGGAATGGGATAAATACTGAAATATACACACCTGCAGACCACCCGTCTCTCACACACACACACACACACACCTGGGAACCCACAGTCATGTAATGGCTGGGGATGGGCTTGAGGGAGGAACACTGGGGAATTCTCTTGGGATTACAAAGAGGAACATTGTACTACCCTCACACACAGTAGCCTACAGCAGGTGAGTAGCGTGATAAGAGGCCAGAGGACAAATTAGCCCTCATATTATAATAATCCCTCGTCTAATAACAATAATATGATCCACACTGAGGCTATTGCACGTTCACAATGGTCTTCCTTTTTAGGCAGCAACTTGATGAAAACAGATTTGAGTGTTTGCGAAATGGGCCCATCATATATGCTTGACCTGTCAACAGTCCTGCAATACAGAGGTTAGAGTAATGTATGTCAATAACTGCAGTAAGGAGGCAGTCTGTGAACAATCAAAATCCTGACCAGCTGTTTGATTTGAAAGTACAGACAATGATGCGGTTGAAAGACAATCTACAAATAGTTTTTTAAAGGGGGACTTCACCAATTTTACATGTGGTCCGGTTCATTTCTCACGAGTACTACTTAGCCTGTAAAAACAGCTGTCTTCTGTGGCTCTAAAGGGAGTTTGAAAAAACTGCCCCGATGGTTTCATCAGCGTTATCTTGGCGTGAACTAGAGACTCACAGTACCTTTAGTGAGCTTGTTTGAATTCAAAGTTACTTGGGCAGTATTTTCCCATGGTGGCTAAAATGTAGTCTTGACTGAGACTGCTGAACTTCACAGCAGAACAGACAGATGATTTGGCACTATAAATACAATTTAATTTTAAGTTGTATTGAATTGTTTAGAATGCAAACACAAATTTATTCAAATTGTCACTGGACCAAATTGACCAGGGGTTCCATGCTTACATTCAGTGTGTGTAAAACATGGCAGCCGGTCAATTTCATCTGTACCGTATGAGCGTAAAGGTCGCAATCTGGCCAATTAACAAGTTTAGTGTGAGTTATCACAATGTGAGTGTCTGTTCACTTTAAAGTAGGTTTTAAAGAACTTTTAGCTGCATAAACACCAAGTGTGATTGGAGCAGTTTATTCACAGTCTCAAATGTTTATTCCTTTATTTTGGGTTTGGCTGGTACTGTAAGAGCAAAGCACAGAAACTAGTAATAGTATAAAGTGTTCATACTAGGCTTAAACATCATGATAAATGATAAATTAGCAGAATGTGTACAGCCAAGTCGATCATGTTGTGAAATAACAGGGGCTGGAGTTAAACTCATTAACTACTAAGGCACTAAGATAGAAACAAATGGGTTATCTGATTGTTGTCTCACCTGTCTATCCCAGGTCTACCCCTATACAGTAACACAGCTGATCAAAACTTGTAAAGAAAACTGCAGTCTATCTTCCTCAGGTGCATAACGTGGCAATTCACTAAATTGTGCCTACAGAGAAGGGCCATAACACTGTCTTTACAGTATAACACTTAATTCTGACCTGTGCAAAAATCAAAGGATAGACAAAAATGTGGATGTAAAAACAATTTGTCAGAATGTGAAAAAGCTAATGAAAATCTCTTTTTAATGTTATTCCAACACCAGATCTGAGACTTGCATCAATCTGTGCATAAAACTCGCTTTTTATAAACATGTTTCTACATTTGCAGCAAAAACATCCAGCAGCTCTTCCAACAGACACTAGGTCCGTTCTGTAATAAATCTTTAACACTGAACTATTAACGTTGACATGATATCATCCTGGATATCATCATCGGTAAGATCTTGATAAGGAGGTGGCTGAACCACTGGAGTGGAATGACGAGTTTTATAAAGGCTCATTACAGTAAAATAATATCCCTTCAATCAGGACGAAGCTCCTCTATGGTTTTGGGGCGTTCTGCATTCGCAGTCGCCTCCTGGCCAAGGCCTCCTGCTTCTTTCTCTCAATCTCGGCTGCAGAGCACTTCCATGTCACTTGGCTTGTGACAAAAACTAGAAAGGAGGAAGGGGAGTGGGAAAAAATAAAACACTCATTATGATTTGCTAGGATACGTTGAGAATTAAAACACTTGCAAAGTGAAGAAAGACCTGAAGAAAAAAAAAGGCCAAAGCAACCCTAAATCGGAGCTTGTGTGATATTGCTATGAACTCAAACAACTGAGTTTTAATGAAATTAAATAACAACTTTGCTACCATAACTAGGGCCAGTGTGTACCCATGGTGAAGCTAATTTGAAAGAACAAAAACCTCTCCAGGTCCAGAACAGAATCGGTCTGCAATTCATTGGAAATGAAGCTTCCTGAGGTTTGGACTCTTGACAGCATCCCAAATTAAAGCCATTGCGCTATGTTTACTTGCTTTGGGGGAGAATTGTTCATGTGCACATGCACTGAAATGTCAATGATTATAAGAACAAAATGTGACATCTGTTTTACTTGTGAGTTTTCATTTCAATATCCAGTCTTATAGCAAATTACTGAGGACAGTAGATGGAAAAGAAAAAGCGCAAAGATGCATTGACTTTTTTCCTTATGCAATCATTTGTGATAACATTATTAAACATTCAAACTAAACCTTAATTTACATTATCTTATATATATATATATATATATATATATCGTGCTTTAAAGCTTTAGTGCATATCTTTTGGATATTAATGAACATCCGTTACATTTAAGCTGTTGCCAAATTAGTTGCTACAAAGCTAATTAAGACTATCAGCTCCACACAACTCCCTCTCACTTTCCCGCGCTTAAGCTCGAGTGAAGATAATGACCTCTTCTGAAGAGTCCATCATGTTTTTTTAATCCTCCATGTCCTCCTTGGCTACTAGTAACTGCGTGGAGGAGGGGTGGGGGCTTGTATCATGTGGACGCGCCGACAGTTTTGCTGTCATTACTTAGAATTCCTCATGGGGGCAACAGAAACTACGCACTATAGCTTTAATAGAGCCCAGTGGCAAATATCAAAGCTTACCTTTGTTGCTTATAGCTGCTGAGTCAGATACATTTCTCTTGAAGGCTGAGTGATGGGACTTGGAGTTCTGCGGTGCCCTGGCTGTCACTGTATGTGGCTTCAGATCCACAGTAGCATTCGTAGCCTGGAAAGTTCCAGAGGAATCCCTGCAATGGTTAAATGTGCCCAGACTCACACTGCTTCCCGGGAGGCTCTGAGACATCCGTGATTTGTCGTTGGCACCTTTCATGGGAATGTTCCATCCTTGGTAGTTCACAGTTTCCCTGCTGGTCCCTGGTAATGAGTTAAAACGAACAAAAGCACATGGCGACTGTCTAATAGCACTGGCACCGGCATTCGTGGCCCAGGACATGTCGACTGGCAGAGGCGCAGGGTTTTTTCGCTGTCTGTCTACAGCAGTATCTTGTTTTTCTTGGCAGTTGCTAGGGCTCGCTTGCTGTGGCTGACTGTTGGAGATCCTCTCCACGCGGTCACATACCTGGTAGAGCAGTGCGTCATCGTCCCCATCATCCCATAAGCTGTCTGAAATGTCTTTAGCAGAGTCTGCAGCTTCATGTGTCCCCTTCTGATATTTAGTGATCTTGCCAGGAATAGGAATAGACAGTGTCTTTGTGGTAGCAGATTTCTGGTCAGATGTCTTTGACTTAAGTTGTATAACAGGGAAGTTGGACTCGGATACCTCCTTGGCAGGCGTCTTGGGCTGGAAGTGAGGGTTGGGCTCTAACTTGAAAGTGCTTCGGTTGGTAGTCTTTGGCATGGGACACAGTTCCTGTAGTACACTGCAGCTTGGCTTTGAGTGCAAGTTCGAAGGCTGATGTGCAGAGTTCGTATTTGCAGTAGGCCTGCAAACGGAGGTGAACCGAGTAGTGTTTGTCTTAGTGTCAGACTTCGAGGTGGTTTTAGGGTTGGTGTCATGTTGCTGGTCAGGATTCTGGGTCATTGCCAGCACAAAAGAGTCATTAAGTAGGTCATCATTCTCCCAGTCGTCATCAAAGTCATCACAGTTGTTCACACTTAGAACACAAGGTCCTTTTTCTCCAACAGGATGTGCAGCCGGGCCAGACTTGTCAGGTGACTGGAGCTCTGGCTGTCTGGGTTCAGCTGAAGTTGAAGTCAAAGGTTGGCGTTTTATTTCCTGTGAACGGACCGATGTGGAGGAGCCCTGGCTTAGCCGGCCACTGACTCTTTGAGTGGAGCAGTCAAACAGAGCGTGCAGCTCTGCCTCCACCTGATCCGATGAGGATGGACACTTTAGGTCCTTCACGTTGCTTGGGAATGATGTCTCTGACAGTTTTGTTTTGGAAGTGTTCACACATTCATTGAGGTTATTGTTGACAGCGTTAAGCTGTTCTGAAGTCTCCCTGTCTTGCTGCATGTTCTCGTCAAACTGCCTGGCCAGTTTCATGAGGTCGTCCACACTGCTCTGCCTGCAGAGAGGAAGCAATAGACAAGGAAAATCCTTAACAATCCAAAAAAAATTAAAAATTGGTGCTGGTCATGTGACCTGTAAGGTTTCATTTTACCGGTCAAATGGGGAAAGTTCCACACAAATATTTTCCATGTTACAATATATAAAGAATAATATCATCAAGGGATGTAGATTTATACTATTTTTTATTGAAAAATGTAGGCTACTTGCTACAGGCAGAGAGGGCAAAAGAATTAAATCAATGCACAACATTTTAAAGTGCCGATCTGAATAAAAACATTTTTTTTTAAATATAATAATATTTTCCATTTGCAAGGCTAAGGAAATAAAACAATACAAACTACAGCACAAACAAACAAGCTCATAAAATGATCAAGTGCCGACTTGATTCATTCTGACCGGAGACAATTCAAATTTTTGTTCCTCATCATTTTTTTGACCGGTAATTACAGGACAACGGAAACTCAGCTACTGCTGCAGGTAAAATGACCTATAATGCTTGCATATAGTGTTTGTTAATGTCCGGAATAATAACCCAGGTCCCCAGTCTAAGAGTATCTGGGTCAATAAATCGATTACCCACCGAGAGGACTTCTTCCTGGCTCTTGGCTTTGGAATGTCGGGTGTGCATGGGACGGCACTGTCACCTATCCACTGCAGCAGAGGAGATTCAGTCCCTTTCCGTATCACATCCTGGGTGAGACATAAGCCAAAAGTTGAAGAATTTCTTTCAAAATATGAACTGAACAAACTGAAAACCTAAAAAAAAAATGGACAGAACTAAGACAACAAGAAACCACTCACCTTTGGAGCAATACGGTTGACAATATCTGATATTTCCACAACTCTGGTGTTCCTGAGCCCCGACCCTGAAAACAGATTGAAACAAATACTTATTATACTACTAACAACCCTAAAAACAATGTCAATTACACATGATACATATGACCCAAGTTGTAATATCATTAATACTTTTCATTAAAACACATTCGTTTATTTTTCGAAAAGCATTCATAAGAGTAAATTTTTCGGTTTCTTATATGTGCATGGTCAGTGGTTAAATTGGGCCGGGGCTCTCCGGGGCTCAGCCCCGGCATGCAGTCAGTTGCCTACTGGAAATCTGTCACATAGAATTTGATGAAAGTGATGCTTTTGAAAACATGATATTTCTAACAATAAATGAAAGATTTTTGAAATGGCATGTCTATTTTGTCTCGGCGGGGCTGAAATGAGAACAATCGGAACACGGCCGTATTCTTGTTCAGCTGCTTAATCTTGTTGTCAGTCGACCATCGCTCACCGCTCGCGCATCTAGGTAGGCTTAGGCTATATTTTTTGATGAATGTTCCTGGGAGATCCTTAGTTGCGCAGATCGACTTTGTCAAGTTCATCTGAGAGCACAACGTTGGTCGTACAAAAATGGCCTTGAATGACAAGGTAAGGAAAATAAGACTAAATCTCAATTAAATAACTAGGTTGACCGTGTGATCTTTCTCAGATGTTTTGAGCATTTTACTTCAGACAACGGATTATCAGCAAACTGCAATGAGAACTGCTAGCTGGCTACTCAAAATAAACTGGCAATCTATTCAGTCAGCATATTTGTGTTTGATCTGTGTGAAGTACAGAAATATCAGACTTGCTAAACCAAGGTAATGCAATGTGTAATCAAGTGATGACTGATTAACAGTAATGTAAATGCTAAATGCCCTAATACCTGTTGATATTACAACAATGCAAGTATAGGCTCTTAACCTTGCAGTTTTGCACAATCATGTAAGACTTGATTTCTCCATTTCTTTGCACAAAACTCTCCAGAAAGTGCCATTTAAATGGTTTATTTTTCAAGCAAAAATCCCAGGGGGCATACCCCTGGACCCCCCTAAAGGAGAGCCCCAAACACACACACACACACACACACACACACACACACACACACACACACACACACACACACACACACACACACACACATAACAAATCCCAATTTAACCCCCGTGCATGGTAATGTAACAGCTAGTTATATCTATGTATGGTTTAAATCCCCACACCTAAACAGCAAGAAGCCTGTTGAGCAGGCGTGTCATTCATGTCATTCAGATGTGACAGCCTGTATAAATAACAGTACATGAAAAGAAAACAGATGTGATTTCTGCGTTGAGTCTCTGTGTCGTTTACCAGTACTAGCTGAAGTGGGCGATGTGGGATCCCAGAAAATGTCTTGCGTTGGTTCCACATCACCTGGAGAATCCCCGTTATTCAAGCCGGGGTATCTGCTGTAGCCTCTGCGCTTAGGGCTCTGCAAATCTGTATCAAACAGATATCAAGCATTATATCATATCAGCTAAATAATCCACAGTCCCTGTGCTATGGTTAGTTCTTTTTTGCTTTTAACTTCAGTATTATACATGATTAGACTGGTAGTGTCCTACTAGTGTAACATGATTATGTAAAGGCTTTTTGTTTTTAGGCTTTTCAATGCTGACAGGAATGCAGATCTAGGATACACACTTGTTTTGGCATTAAACTGGTCAAATTGAAAGCTTCTGGGGATCAGCACATAATGTCAACTTCTATCAGCTACAGTAACGTTACACACAAAAACATAAGTTTAGACGTGTAAGCAATCCTAAAACAATCTCACTTGAGTTGTTTTTCTCAATATATAATCTTTCTCACAACGTCACGTGGAGCAATACTGTCAAGTATTCGCTAATGATTGTGGTTCCTAAAAGTTAGTGTGATTGAGTTAAAGTAAGAAATCAGCTAGCATGGTGTCACTCTGTTTGATCGCCTAATGGCCGCCGCCACTCCAAGTAACGCTATGCAGAAGAACAGGGTTGTTGTTTCCAAACCATCGGGTTATTCCTTTGTATAGCTATAAATCAGTCCGCAGCCTCACCTTTACACATCGTTGATGTTGATGTGCCATTCAGCTGCTGTCCTGTTTTCGTGTCTTGTATATTGTTGTTGGAAAGTTTGGAAACACTCCCCCACAGCTCAGTGAACTCAGGAGCAGCAACATCATGTGTCCTCGGCTCTGACATCGTTCAGTAAAACAGCAGCAGCCTCTGCTGAACATTATTGTTTTAACTGCTTCTTGGTGGATGCTCCGTGGTTTAAGACAACGCTGCTGACACGTTATAGTCACGGTTCGTCAGTGTTTTCGCAAACACGTTTGTTGTGTTTCTGCCTTGAGCTCATTCATTCAGAGCACGCCGCCATGTTGGCTGCAACGTCATCAAACTACGGATGCCGGGCGGTTTTTTGGTCGCAGTTCGCTCGACGGCGCCGCAAATGTTTTCGAGAGGCTGATTGACTGAGCTGTTGTAAGGTATGCACGAACATATGCGTGTCGGTATTTCACTTTCATGGTCCGTCATAAAAGCACAATATATGGAAATATTAGCAGTGGTGGAAAGTACTAGCCAACTGCTAAGTAGTCTACATCAGAAGTAATGTTAGCCTAATTGTGCTTCACTCAAGTATTTTAATTGTATGCTACTTCTTTACTTCACTACATTTCATAGGGAAATACTGTCATACTTTCATTCCACTACATTTATTTAGCAGATAGTTAGGCTTACAAGTGACTTTGTAGATCTAATTTTTTTTAAACCTATTATGATCATATCAAATCCATTGTTACAGTTAATTAAACAAAAAGTAAAACGATATATTGAATAAACCAGCTACATAAAATGGGTAAAATTAGCTCTCCATCATTTAATATTATAGTGTGATTTAGACCTGCTATATGTGAAAAGTGCCCCGAGTTAACTTGTGGTATGATTTGACACCATAAATTAAATAAAATTAAACATATCTGAATATTTCTTCCCCAACTGAACATTAGTGGTTGCATTTTGATTTAGACAAGATTAAGTGAGAAAACAGTGAAATAGGCATCATCACACATTTTGTCAGTGGAGTTTTTATCTTATCTCTAACAAATAAAAGTGATAATCCACTGAAATCTCTTCAAGGACCTTGACAGTCACTGGACTTTAGTTGTTTAACAGTGCTTCTGACTACAGAGCCCCAGTAAAAAAAAAAAAAATCAAATCTGTCTCATCATGTTTACAGTTGCTGGAAACATCACTGCTGATATAACAATTACATTTCAAAGTTAGTTTCAACAGAACAGGGGAAGCGAAAGCTCCCAAAACTGTGTGCTTTATCTGGGAACTTCATGAAATACAGACATTAAATCTGAGCCTGTACTCTTGGCTAGTTGCAAACAGCACAGTAAATATGGCAGACAGCCGGGTACTACCAAGTAGGTCTACCCATATGTTCAGCCAGTAATTGTGCAGGCTTCATTGGGCCTGAAGCTTGTTTGTTTGTGGAAGTCTTGTTGTGAAGGTTGTTGTTTGTGTGGATTGCATGCATATTGTCAAATAAATCAATCACACTTTTCACAAATGTTTATTATGTGACTCAAACAAATTTGTAGGCATAATTCATATTACATGGTTTTTGGCAAAAATGCCACAAAGGTCTGTTGAGGTTACCACAGTACTAGGGCTTTTACTGTCTGCAATTGGTTTCCCTTTATGAATATCAGACTGTGAGGATCAGCCTTCACTGTATCTTTGTCAACAGTTGGTATCCTTACAATAACAACCAGATAGAGCAGGTCAGATGAGTCAACATGTATTATAATAATCAGGATGTGGATGTGAGCATATGAGATTACTCAACAGCATAATAGTTCTTTAGTTCTTATTTTCTCTTATTGTCAGACGTTGGAGGTCCACAATGTTATCATTCTATCACCGACAAAGTCTGATGTGTTGTATTTTTGTAAACATATTTGAACGTTGCCAATACACCAAAACCAAGAAAATAACAAGTC
Organism: Perca fluviatilis; assembly: GCF_010015445.1. Lineage (NCBI taxonomy): Eukaryota > Metazoa > Chordata > Actinopteri > Perciformes > Percidae > Perca > Perca fluviatilis. The sequence goes on along the minus strand of NC_053130.1, from coordinate 9,325,810 downwards.
TGAATGGAACATATGGGAGGAAACTGGCTTCATCTACCTCACAGTTTCAAGCACAAGAATTTAATTTGCATTTGTTATATAATTCAACTAAGTGTCCCATCTCGTTCTCAGTCATTCAATGTCAGCTCTTGGCTTTCTTCAATCCAAACAATCAGCTTTTTTCGTTTTAGAGAACCCTTAATACATGCTTGAATATATATATATATATATATATATATATATATATATATATATATATATATATATATAGTATATATATATATATATATATATATATATATATATAAAAAATACTTGGAATGATAGTTTGTTTTTTCCCACAAAAAAAGTATTAAAGTGTTACGCCTGGACCAAAGATGTCTCCTCCTTCACTGCAAAAAGTTAATTCTTGAGAGTATGAGCGGTGGAGGCTTTAAGAATCCATATCACACTTATGTGCAAATTGCATATTTGACCATAATTGGCTTCCAAGCTAGCTTCTAAAATGTTTAATGTCACAAATCATATTTGTACGTACATGTCTTAAACTCAGATTTAAGTTGAGCACGGAGAAACTTCCCCCCTTACATCAGACGAATGTGAAAGCAGCCTTGCAGTATCCAACTGTGCACATACAATATTCTGCACAGCGAAGGTCACAAAACAGCACATTTTTGAGTGGAGGAGGACTTTAAACCTCAGTCACCAGATACGCTCTCAGTGGTAACAGTCAAATGTCAGCGTCTTAACTGCAGCTCACTGAGGTACATTAAGGCGAAAATACTTTCATAACCAATCTAAAGTGATAACTTTCGAGCCTTAAGATCAAAGGTCAAAGAAACTATTAATACAGTGCACTTAGGGTAAGTATGTTAGCAAGGCTTTTTTGAGCCAAGGTGGCTGATGGGTCAGCAGCTTATCTTTTGTTTTAGTGTGTTTAGGGAGTGAACGTCAGTGCCAAAATCTTAGACTTAACTGAATTGACACTTCTAATTAAAAGACATTTGTCAAACATGACGTCCAGTTCTGAGAAGTTTGAACAGTCTCTGTCTCCAGACTATTTTTCTGACCTCTTAGACTTGTCTCAGATTGTTTTTAATTCAACCTGGATTTGTCTGTTATTGTGACATTTCCAGCCTGCTGGGAAATCATAGACATTTTCTTTTCTACACTTTTTTCTCTCCAGTACTAAATTGTTAGGGATTACGTTTGTGTGTGTGTTTTTTTTTTTTAAACATCTGTGTTTCGAGTAGTTAAATGTTACAACAGTTTTTTCAGAGCTGATGCCGATAGATATACATCTATGCTTAAGAAGCTTCTCATACGTTAGTTTTAATTTGGAAACGTCAAAAACCTTTTAACTGTTTTTATTGCCTATTTTGGTCTTCTATCAGAATCATAAGAGTCTAAAACTTAGTAATATCATTCCTTTAAACCATATTTGGCATTTCACTGCGTGAACGTTAAAAAATGTGGCTTTTTGCATGCACACGTCTTAGTCAAGTGAATAATTGGTTCAGTGGTAACAGGTTAGTGACATGTGAGTTGATGATTCCAGATAAATCCTTGTGTTGTTGAAACTACTCCATGTTTCCACCGCCGTGATCCTCTTATCTGTGAAAGCTGAGGAAAGGAGGTACATGAGTAATGTTGCTGTTATATATTTAACCATGTCACACACACACACACACACACACACACACACACACACACACACACACACACACACACACACACACACACACACACACACACACACACACACACACACACACACACACACACACAGTATTCAGAGTTTCCACTAAACACACTGTATGACTCCCTTTGATAAAAAATGTGACATTTGTTTAAATTCTTTTTGAAAAGTTAGCCTCTTTTTTTTCTGAAAGGATACAGAGATCAAGGTGGTCAGGAGGAGCAAGAGTACAGTAAAGGATTTTGAATTGAATCAATCAGCTATTGTGTACTTTACTGTTTTGCATCTCTGCAGATTTGCCGAATGCGATGGGTTTAGTCCTGATTTAATTTCATTCTCATGTGACGCAAAAATAATTAACCATCTTCCTGCATTGAGAATTTTGGGATGTTAACGTCAAATCAATTAGGAACAAATATTCTAAATGTAAAATAACTGAAGACTTGGTATTCTTCAACACATTTCTTACATTCTGCAGAGCAATTTCCAGAATAAAGCACTAGATGGTGCTTGTATACCTCCTTGTTATTGTGTGTGTGTGTGTGTATGTGTGTGTGTGTGTGTGTGTGTGTGTGTGTGTGTGAGAGAGAGAGAGTGTGAGAGAGAGAGAAAGTGAGATACAGTAAGTAAAGCCAGTGTAGACTGGATACAGAGAAACTTAAAAAAAAAAAAATTACAGAGGTGCTCTGCTGCTGGAATAGTATTTTTGTAATAGACAACACCACACACACACACACACACACGCACATGCACACGCACACACAAGCTGCAGTGAATTACTATGCTTGATTATACTTGGTTCTGCGTTGATTGTTTTCATTTGGAAGCAGTTTATCAATCTAGAGAATTGGGGAAGCCAATCAACTGTGTTTCCTTGATTGAACGCCAGAAACTGTTACGAACAGATGACCTGTAGTCGGAGACTCCACTTCCCAAGTTAAAGCATATTTCTTGTTTCCTTAAAAATATCAGCAGATATTTAGCTACCGCTAACAATAAATGCATGGGAGTCGAGGGCAACTGCAATGTATGATCTCTCGGGCAAACTCATTCTCAATTTGTGAAACAATTGTTTTTGCAGGGAATGAATATGAAGAAAACCATTCAGGTGCCCCAGATCCTCCAAGTTGATTTTTTTGTTCATCATTACAAAACAAACTGTATGTCATATGTTCACCATACAGCAAATATAATATGATATAAAAACGTTTTAGTGTGCCATAGTAGTTTAAATTCTAATTCATCATCAGCTTTCCCACCCTGAGTTGAATTCTGGAGGACATATACTTTTTAAAATGAATCAATTGATTGTTGAATGTCAAAAACATGTCAAAACATGTATCAAAAATTGCCCCAAAGTAACATCGTCTACAGTATTTAAAAGATATTGAATGTACAAGGATATAAAACAGAAAAAAGCTGCAATTCCTCACAGAACTAGTAAATATTTGCATTTTTGCTAGATGAATGACTTAATCAACTGAATCAATTCATTGACAAATCATTGAAGCAGTGCCATCTTTAAAAAAAATATTTCATTGATTCATCAATTTCTTTCCTTAGATAAACATGTCAGCTGTGATGCCGTACACACAGACAGACAGCCCATTTAGGCCTATAGGCCATTGTCATGTTAGTGGTGTAGCTGTCAATGTTAAACAGGTTAAGTGGAACCGCCAGTATGGATGCAACGGCGATCTAATCAACAGTTAGATACGTTTCATGCATCATTTTAATGCATTCAGCTAATCTTGTGGGTATCCCCATTGCTCTGTCAAGCGAGCTGTGTCATATCACGCTGCCACGCAAATCCACGCCTGGGGAGCGCCGTCTCCTGCCCGTCTAAAAGTCACTGTAACACCCTCTGTCACACTGAATGTTAGCATTTCTCAGAAGTGATAGTTAGACCACGGAATAAAGGGCATGGATGTGTCAGCCTGAATTTGAAAATGAGGCATCAGCCCTCCATTGCCTTGTGTTTTTACCCGCTCTGTGATTCCTCCTCCTGCAAGCCTTTTGCAAGCCGTGGCAGAAAAGAAAAAAGTTGCCAAAGGCTGCACAGGGAGGGCGAGAGAAAGAACAGTTTAGCCTGGATTCTCCGAGCTAGCTTAATTCTTTCCCAGAAGCCTGTCTCTTCACCTAACTACCTACCGCCTTCTTCTATTTATCGGTTACGCCTCGGTTGTTTAGAAGCAATTAAGGAGCTAATTGTGGAGATTTCTGAGGACTGGGTATTATAGTAAAAAAGTAAAGAGCTAATGGCTAATTGCCCAAGCAGCTGCTAGTGTTTATGAAGGAGGAGCGAACATGCCAGGGGATCTACCAGGCGTAGACCGCAATGAGGACAAGGAGGTGTGTGTGTGTGTGTGTGTGTGTGTGTGTGTGTGTGTGTGTGTTTGGGGGTAAGGGGAGCTCATCATTGCTGTGGATCCCAGGGATGGTTCACACTGGGCAGATGCCAGGTGAGTGAGACAAGCTGGAGAATATAAAGCTCAACTCAGAGTAGTATCTGCATAAATAATAATCACCTCTGACGGCCTCTGGTGCTGCATCTCCAAGGAGTCCATGTTGTCTTCCATGTTTGTATGTGAAGAGTATATCCCAGTGTTTATACCACCCTCCGTCTACTCCCCCATTCTCCCACACCTCCCCACCCATTCTACCAGACCCCCCTTTGGGCTAGCAGTGCCTCATGGATGACAGTTAGCATGTGGCAGAGCTCTCTGAAGTGGAAGGGATCCAGGATGCTGGGTTTCTGTGCCAGCTTCACCAAGCTGGGATTTCACCCATCTCACAGTGTCTGCCAATGGCTGGGACTGTGAATGAAAGCATTTGAAACAATGCCTGGTTCTGCAGTGTCAGATCAGTGGGCTTCAGCAGTGGTTAGATGCGGCCTAAGGTGGTTTGGCGTCCATGAAAGAATCCTAGCAGCCCTTTTTGGTCATATGGGGCGAAAAGGAAGTGCTAAAGGGCGTCCAACTGCACTTTCAACCAGTAGTGGATGGTAGAGATGAAGAGGAGAAGACAACATCAAAGCAGGACAGCTGTGGTCTTATTTTGTTTTAGCTTTCTGAAGCGTTAGTTTGCTAGCCAACATGACTGGTGTGATTTCAGGATTCTGAAGTCAAACATTTGCTTAATGTGTATCCCAGTTGCCAGTTGTTTTGAATGTACCATGAGGGACAGGGACCACCGTTTTTTAGACTGAAAAAGGAGCTTGATTTGTCACAGTAGAATTATGTTGACCTCAGCTATTTACGAAAACCTTCATTTGGTCGAAAACTCCTGTGGAAAAGTCAAACTTCTAGAGAAATTTAATGAGAATGATATCAACAGTACCACCCAAACTATTTGATTGACAGATGATCTCTAGAGAGTAGCATGCAGGAGGCAATGATTAGCTTAGCAACAAAAATGGGAAGAAAAAGAATCTCAGAGTTAAGCAATACCTTTATTTTAACATTTTCAGTCATTTCATTAGGCTAACCTCCAAAACGTAATGTCTGTAATGAAATAACATAATTTTAGTATATCCAATTAACCTCTGTCTCGACCCCCTTAGGGCTTCACTTAACATAGATTCAACTAAGGTTGTCTTGACTGCAGCTCTGCTTTAGGTGTTACAGATTAGGTACAAGACCCTACTGTTGTGATCTCCATAGTCACAATTTATGGGCAAACCTGCAACATACTGCATTATGGTAAACCCTTATATGTACTGGGAGACGTGTAAAGGAGACACCAAAGAGGAAGCCATTTTGCAGAATTAAGACGCAACAGCGGTCGTGGAGGAAGGCGATAGCAAGAGAGCGCGGAGGGGCGGTGTGGCTGCGTACAGCACTCTGTAGCAGCAGCCTACTTTGACTGCTCATTTATTCTGTTTATAATAGCAAAGCCGATGATAAATGTCCCGCAGAGTGCACATGTGCTAAAATATTCATCAATTGGAGGCCCCCTAATTTGCAGAGGAGGAAAACCAATAAATTCAGATGTGAGCGGCAGTCATGTTATATTTATATGAATATGCAAGACCATGGGTGGGACATTAAGATTAATCTGGCATGTATGCGCTTTTAACCAATTCTAATGTTCTTGTGTTAGACAGAGATGTGTGAGAGGAAGGTGAGAAACAAAGTGGGCTATGCTTTCACGAAGGACCTTGATGGAAATGCACCCACTATTTCCCTAATGATGTTTCTGAGTTTTCATGGTGAATGTCAAGCTGCAAAAATATCAGAACTTAATATGCATGGTGCTCTGATTAAAGGAAAAGTGCAGGGACTGCTCTTTCCCTTCATTTTGATTTTCAAACATATATAATAACATCGAAACTGCCCCTCAGCATTTTGGTTGTGGTGAAATTTGATTTGTCATTATCATGGCATCAACTTGTTTTTTTCCCCCCTCCCAAACCACATGGTTTAAAATCCTTCTTGATTAATCAGTTTTCTTCAGAGCAGCTTTTTTTTCTTGCACTGCCTTTTTTGCAGGCTTTTCAAATTTTCCTGCCTTTCTTCCGCTGTGTTTTCTGTCCTTGTCTTTCTTTCCCACTGGATTCTGTCATGCTTTCTACCACTCTTTTCTTCGCTCTCTGTTTTTCTCCCTGTGTGTTTTTCTCACCCTTTCTGCTCAGGTGTGTGGGGGCCTGGAGGAGGAGGAGGAAGAGGAGGGGGGGTTTCTAGAGTAATATACCCTGCAGAGCCACTCTCTCCTGGGGTAAGGATGACAGGAAGTCAGCCAGATGGCACAGAGCAGGTCTGCAGCATGTGACCTCCTCTCTGGAGAGGCAGGAAGCAAGGAGGAGAGGAGGGCGGAGCGAAGAGGAGGAGAAGGGGGAGTGAGATTAAAGAAAGGAGGTGAAGAGATGGAAGAAAGATGAGATGAGGGGAGCCGACTGAGCCACTAATATATCAGTGTTAGCGTTTGTTCCACCAGTAAGATCAGGAGCTTTAAGATTGTGATTTATGGTATAATATATTTTTCTAAAGGCCGAAGTCAAACCCATTTTTATATAAATAAATTTGCACTGTTCTGCTTTATGTCTCTGAATGATATAGCACAGTGATTCAGCCAGTTCATTAAAGCATTTACATTGGCTTTTCTGAACATCCAGTGTTGGGTGGGTCTTCCTGTGGAAAAATACGTTTCTGGTGAGCAGTGATAAAATAGAAAAAGACATAGGTTATAAGAAAATATAGTGACACTCTAAATTTTTCTTACTTTCAAAAAATCCCATCCTGGTGCTGTAAATGCTCAATAGTGCACCAAATATGTATTAATCCACGATTGAAAATAGTCCCCAACAAATGCACTATTTACTCTTAAAAAAAACACCGCACAGCTGTTTAAGAAAATTATTTCCTTTTCTAAAAACAAAACAATATATTTCTGACTTGATTTTAAAGCATCTTCCGTAAGAACCAATGGACTCAGTGCCACAGGCAGGGTATGGAAGTCAGAAAAGTAATCACAGATGGACTTACACATTCTTAGTTTTCGGCTTTTCATGCAATTTTTTGAAGGTAAGAAAAATATAGAACAACACCAGCCTTATCCTTTTAAAAAGACATTTTAGAGCGACCATCAATGTTTGATTGATGTGATCTCTGGAAGTGTGCTTCATTTACAAAAAAAAAGAGATTAATTTAACCACAAAGTTACAATTGTGACTGCATGAACAGATGTTGGAGAAGACATCAGCTAACACAGATGGGTAGATTTATTTCTGCTTCCACTGCGAGAGAGACATAGGAAACAACTATACTGTAACTCAAAACATCAAAAGATAATTTGCATCTCCTGCTGCATGTCCCGTTCTCCAAATTCAATCCTGTACAGGGTCTGTATACAGTAAAACTCCCAGTATGGTGACCTGGAAAAGACACAACTTCATTTCATCCAGCTGGAAGTCACATCACAAGTTAACAGTTTCAATTTGGTATTGACATCCTCAGTGTAATGGGGGGGAGGGGGAATAAAATCACAAATTTCTCCACTTATTATTATTATTATTAACATTCCCATGCTCGCACAGATTTGCTCATCACATTGCACAAACTTCCATTTCATGCACAACTCCCCGTCTGCCCGAAACCAACCCCCCCCCCCCCTTCCCCTCTGTTCCCCTCCTGCCCGCGGTTGCCTTTGATCTAAATTTGGCCTCAGTAGAAGTCTTGTACACAGTCATTTTCATATGGAGGCTTTGAACACGCTGATGGAGGGCCGTCGCTGCAGCGCTCACTTTTATCCTCGGAGCCCTTTTCCCTCGGAACCCGGTGAGCATATGGCGAACACCCCTCACCAGAGTTTCCTACAACAGGAGGGACCGCCCACTCTTAAGATCTCCTGTTCCCTGAGTCCTTCCATCACTCTGGGTTTAGAGATGTTGGAAATTAGTTACACTGTTGTAGCTATGACAGCGACGCTTACGAGTTACAAGTTCCAATTACAAGTTTATTTTAATCGACTCAATTGGCTTTTAAATCTGAGCAACATAAAGATAAAAGCGGTAAATTGATATCTTGATCTCACCCAGCAGCTCTCCTTTTTGCTGAACCAGGCTCTATGTATGCAGTCGTCCAAATGAACAACCAGATGACACACATGTTCAGATATTATATATTGCCATATTAGATATCTTTAATATTCGGTTGGAAAACTGGATTTGCCCCATCGGGTCAGCTTTTCTGCGAGTGTGTTCTGGGACATGAAGATCACCTTTCTCGCTCTGGTCTTTCACTTTGCTGAAACAGAAACCTGCCCATTGTTTGCTAACAGAGAGCTACAGTCTTTTGGACTCCTCATCTCCAACTGAGGAGTTGTCATCTGCTGCCAAAATGTCCGTCAAGAGACAATGACCAAAGCAGATCCTCTGTATCAGAAGCTTTTCGTCAAAGAAAATACTGAATGAATACCTTTTGAAAACCAACGTTCCCTCGGTGCTCACAGAGAGTTGAGTTTGAGAGTTGTGTTTCCCCTGTGAAGGTTTGTGTAAACAGGACACAGATTTGACAGTTACGACTCGACGCGAAGCAGTTAATAAAATTCCAGGGCCTAATCGCGAGAAAAAAAAACTCAAAGAAGTTCAAAAAAGATGATTTCATTTCTCTGCAGGTACGACTTTTATAAATGCTGTCGACACGTAATGGTATTTTTGGGCTGAAATAAACAAACAGGAATGATTTTACATTTCCCTCCAGTGAACAGAATGAACTATTGAAATAAAAATAAACTTTTAATTACAATCCAAACCTAATTGGAACTGTCTAGACGGCCATTCTATTTACTTGGTTTCTGGGGATAAAGATTTTAATCTTTCCATTTGTAAAGCCTTTCCGTGTGAGGGCTGTTACACTGTACGTCTATGAACAAAAATACATGTGTACTCCGGAAGGGATAAAGCATTTATCTCATTACCATTTCTTAAGTGTTTACAGCCATTGTCTTCCCTAACAGTGCAAACACCAAACTGTACATGTATAAAACGCTGCCGGGGTTGTTTTCATGCTTTTATCTTAAATACATTCTTTCCAGATTGTTCAGCCCTAGAAACTGGTAATTACCATATATTATCACCTCCACAAGCTCCACCACTAGGGTTGCCATGTTTGAGGTAATTATATCACTCCCAAGTTGTCTGTATAATCACTTAACAGAAGAAGCAGCCCTGCATTTGTGGGAGCTTTGACACAAAATGGGAAATGTTTAAAATATTTCCCATTTAAGCCTGGGGGATAAACAGATGACTATATTTTATATTCACAGGAATACACAAGCTGCCGGTTGGGCATTATTGCATTGATCTTTTTTTCTCCGCCTGGTCTGAAGAAGTTTATGACATGATCCATAAACAAAATAAGACCACCGCAAAAGGATTGTGTGGAGAAGACATGCAGAAACAGTTACCAGCAGTAGTTACCAAGAGTAGTCGTGTGAGGATGTTTACCTTCAAACCAAATTTCAATTTATGAATTCCCTGCTATGGGAAAAGTGGAATTTTCAGCTAACATCATAAATATGAAAAAAAAAAACCTTCGCATGACAAACATGAGAAAATATGGTGCCCAAGTGTTCCAATATCTATTCTAACTGGTGATTTATTCTTTTTATTGTTTCATGTTTTTTCATCTATTTAATCATATTCACTGTCAGTGCGATGGCTTATCTCAAAACCTAAATTAGAGCATGTTTACATCATGGGAAGAATATATTCACATTTTAAATATGATGTTTAGGCAACAAATATTTGTCATTATGAGTTTTGGACTGAAACTCTATAGCGAAACATCTATTCTTATAACTTAACCTCTCCCTTACCCTGGGGCCATTTGAGGGTTTTTAGATTGTAAACAGCACAACCATGTTGAGACACATCAGTCTCTTTCCGTGCACCACAGACACCATTATCATTCCAACGCTTATTTCAGCAGACTGTGATATTGTGCTGCATTTCCGTGTTTGGTGTTGTCTGGTTCCATCGCGCCAGCTGTTGGGTTATTTATAACTGTGGTTGCCGATCTAAATGAGCTAGTAATTAGGCAGCAATGCTTTTGAGAAGACATCCGTTCCTTCCCATCCATCCATCCACCCATTCATCCATCCCTCCCTCCCTCCCTTCTTCTCGCCATCCCTCTCTTTTTCCCTCCTTCTCCCTGCTGTCCCCAAACACACCAGGAGACAAACGGGGGATAAAGGGGAGACTTGACTTTACTGAATAATTGAACGGGTTTTTACAAGTGAAACAGCTCGCTATCTGACCCCATAAAGGCAACACACAGGGCCCTATCAGAGATACGCACATGCGTGTGCACACAAATGCACAGCAGGTGTCATCAGGTCAAAGGCAGAGCCTAAAAAAAGCCAGACAGTTTTTAATTGGCTGCAGCCAGCAGCATCACCTACTGTCAGCACGCTCTTGACACCCTGAACCTCTCTGAAGAGAACGACAAAACCAAGCTACTGTTGAGGCGCCAACAGACACCAGAGTTTGTATGTTTTCCCTTAGCCTGAACAGCCCCACCCCCCACCCCCCACGTCATTACAAAAGAAGGCAGAAACATGCCTGTAAGCCGGGTCCCCCCCTCTCCCCGGTGATCACCCCTTTACCTCATGCTAATTTCCAACTTTCAAAGCTTGTAAACTTTATCTAATTATACACAAGTCGATAGACTCCCTTGCCCAGATTTTTGGCAGGTTGCGGTGTTAATTTATGAAAAACAAATCTGAAATATGCAGATGTCTTTTGTTTGAAGCAGCTGTTTGGTCCTGTTGCCAGGTTTCAATCAAGCAGTCTCTGGGGATTCCCGTGTGTGCGATCTGTGGCCAAGGCCCCCTGTTTGATGTCTGACAGGGACGGAGGGACAGGGCTTAAGTGCGGGTGTTCACCCACAGCCAATCCGCAATTACTGTACAGGATGTGCATGTGTGCTTTTACTGCTGTTGTTTATTTGTTGTTTTTAAAATGACATAATATTGCAAGACATTTACATTTACTGTACATGTGAAAGGATTGATGAGTAATGAGCTGTACAATTTTATAATACATTTTCCTGAAATGTATCATGAAATAAAGAATAGGAGGATTCTTTCCTCAAAAATGGGTGCTATTTTGTGAAAAAAGGTGTTAGTGAAATATGAGTTCTGTAGAGGCGCCAACAGACACCAGTGAGTGAATTTGAGGCTAAATTTGAGGCTTGTATATCCTTTAAAATAACATATTTCTCATTTTGACCTTCTTTAATACAAACTGGTTTTCCTTGTCGACTCTCACAGTTCTTCCTTGCCTCATAGGATCCAGCAAAGCAGATAACAGCGGATTCCTTTTTCCTGCAAAATACAAGAAGTGAACTCTGTAACAAACTCTTATACGAACTTTGATCTATTTTACAATTTGAATTAAAGGATGCGTCTCAAGGCTGAAGAAACACACACACACATCGAAAAAGTTGTAACCGTCGGGATGCCAAGGCGTATTTGCATCGACCGTGTTCTGACAAACGCTGTCAGCCACATTCATTGCTAATTTATGGTGCTCATTAAGTGACGCGGAACTCACAAAAAATCGCAGCAATTATCATTTATCTTGATATATTATTTACTAGGGATCATTTTCCTGCCTGGTTGGGGACTGGGGTGAGAGAGACAGAGGGGAGGAGGTATGAGAGGAGGTGGGGGGTGTGTGAGGGAGGGAGGGAGGACCACAGGGGGTTGGAGACAGCTGGCACGAGAGAGATAGGGAGAGAAGGAGAGATGGAAGACAAGAAAGAGACAATGTGATGAGCGTGTTTGAAATGATAAGGATCTTTATGACAAGTATTTATTTAAGGCTGCACAAGGCATGCTTTGGTATAAAAATATATAAAGCGTGGCTACAGCAGAAAAGAGAGTCCCACACTCCTTATTGAGGCCAGTTGTGCAAATTAAGTTTCTTGGTTACTACTAAGAAAGCACACGATCAAAACACAAAAGTGCCTCCTAAACAGCGGCAAGTGAAAACTTCACCCAGGGAAAACTGGACTCAACATATTATACAGTATACTAAGACTTTGTATACTTAGAACAGGTATGATAAGCGATGGCATATGTGTGATTATATAACCAGTCTTATTGTTTAGAGCAGGGGTCTTCAACGTTTTTTAAGCCAAGGACCCCTTAGCTGAAGGAGAGACGGAGTAGGGACCCCCTCCTACTGTATATTTGTTGTATGAAATTAAGTTGCATGTTAAACTGGGCCGGATGGATGAAAATTAATAGATATATATTATTTATACATCATGTTTTAATGTTAAACATACATGTGGAAGGCACAGTGAATCCTTAAGCTTACCTCTATGGCTACCATAATGGCTACTTTACGCTTATCTTCAATGTGTAAAATAAATGTTTTTTGTTTTTTTTCACAAAAAGGCCAAATTATCTTTCCTAATAATAGGTTGGATTCATATTATTGTATATTTTCAGACATATTTGAATTTTTGAAAAAAGAAACAAAAAAGACAGGATTTGGTGGCCCCCCTGCGCTTACTCTGAGGACCCCCTAGGGTTCACAGACCCCCAGTTGAATATCTCTGGTTTAGAGCTCTAAACAATCCTCTCATTGACGTAACTTAGCCTATCTAATCAATATATAGAGGACATGACATTTGGAATATGTACGATAAGAGATGTAGAGAAAAAAATGTGATTGGTCGCTTTAACATGCTCTGTTTGATCATAATGAGCTCTTTTAAGGTGCACTGTCCTGTATAGCTTTCCACAGACATAATTACAAAATCTCATGCCAGCGATATATATGTATATTGCTATGTTTATTATTTTAATATCAATCATTTATTACCACATTCACTTTGACACTGAGACAAGCCAAGACTGTCACTAAAAAGGCTGGCAGCCTATGGCCTTTACGCAACAATTAATGTTAAACTGTGTTTGATCTAGAGGCAAATCTGCTGGGTTACTTTACAACAAAATCAGGTAGAGCGCTTCCAGAGTAAACAGACCCAAGGCTTTCAGAGCCTCATTCAGTGTCTTCTGTATGATTAAAGAAAAACAAACACATGCAACCACAACTCCAAACGAGTGGAGACATCCTCCTTTCAACTAGGAAATGGCCTTAATTTAAAAAAAACAAACATAAACAACACCACTGGTGTGGTATGGAGGCATCCAGCTGTCTTGAATAATGGTCTTATCTGTTTGTTTTATATAACTGATACCTATGCAGTATATGTTTCTAGAAGTTACTATAGCTTTTAGTTGTGATAGCTATCACTGTCAGAGACTATACTTTACGACACGATCTGTCATGTTGTGAGCAGCATGTATTTCTATATTTCCACATTTTATGGAAAATGATGAGAATGGAGCAAGTCTTTAGAGGCTAATTTCAGAAGAACTTCTCTGAAATTGTTGATGGCAAAAGTTTTTATGACAACACGCACGCAGCCAGATATTCTGCTGGGTATGTCTCTGATGTCCTGATATGTTTTTCTTTCTGCTCCTCATTACACCAGAGCTGGCTATTAGTCATAACAATGTCACTGCGTTGGCACTGTAATTAACATTATGAATATTTTGCATCTACCGCCTTGTTTTCTTTCTCAACAACCTTTAAATGTTTCACTCTCTCTTTCTCTTTTTGTTATCTCTATCTCCACCTTCACCTAATCTCCTTGCACCTTCTCTCAGCCAGTGTCTCTCTCTCTTTCTATTCATCCCTTTCTCTCGAGGTCTGTTTATTTATTGCCTACATCTCGTCTTCTACTTCCTTTGCATTTCCTCTTTTCACTTTTTCTCCCCCTTTCCTGTTCTCTGTCTTCTTTTCTGATCCACCCTTTCTTTCTTTCTTTCTTTCTTTCTTTCTTTCTTTCTTTCTTTCTTTCTTTCTTTCTTTCTTTCTCTCAGATCTCCAAGTTTTCCCCCTTTTGTGGCTCGGTGACAGATGCCTAATTGAATGATGAATGGCCCTTTATTATGCGCTGATTGAACTGCAGGCTCCTTGATTGGCCGACGCTTGTGCGGCTGGGCTCTTCTGATTGGTTGGACAGATTGTGTTGAGGGTTCAGGGGTGGTGTGCTGGTTGGATGAGTGCGAGTGGCGGCTGGCAGGAATGGCAGCCCTACTCTCCATCTGTCTCCTCACCTCACCTCACTCACTTACACACACACACACACACACACACACACACACACACACACACACACACACACACACACACACACACACACACACACACACACACACACACACACACACACACTTACACAAACACACTGTTACTAGTGATGAGCAACCTACCCCCCATCACCCCAGCCTTTCTTCTCACCTCTCACACAAGGGAATGATGTGGGTGTTACAGAGTGCACATGCTCCTGTGAATCTTAATAAATTATGCAAATGCCTACTGTTGAAGGACCAAATATTAATTAGAAGCATTTTTGGTATTTTTTCTCATCGCTGTCACTTTGCCCTTGTGTTCTTGTAGTTGTACTTTTGTCCAGCCTGATGTTACTTGACTCATCTCCCTCGCTTCAATCACCTCCCCCTCCTGTTTCGCCTCCTCCACCCAAGCAATCTCACACATGCACTCAAACACACACACATGCGTTTAATCTCACACACGAGCAAGGACACCTACATGCACTGAAACACATGCAACCCACGTCCGAACACACATAGACACGTATTAAAGGCACAAACATAGAGACACACACTGGTGGGTGTCTTGGACCGGCCCTGACCTGACACGCGGGCGATGAAGATTAATGCATCCTCTCTGAGTGACAGGCTGGGGAATTGAAGGGCAGAGGGCCTCGTTAATCAAGAACCTGACAGGTGCCATTCAGGCCCTCTGAACAACTGCAGCTCCCACCGCACACACACACACACACACACACACACACACACACACACACACACACACACACACACACACACACACATTAAGAAACAAACATAAAGCCTCACTAAAGCAAACCTACACACATTCCTCACTATCTCACCCCTCACTCTCTTACCTCCTTTTCCTACCGCATCCCCTTTTCCAGTTGAGCAGGCCGGTGTTAAGCACAAGCAGACTTAATCATGCACTGCCAGAATTAAGAGTCATTCCTCAGAGCCAGGCTGCCGGCACGAAAATAAGAAAATCAATCGGATGCTTGGCAGGGCTGCCCATACTCACCGACTACAGGTCTTTTCCATTCTCATTTGTAGGGGCCTTGGAGCTGAAGGGGCTCGAGCGGGGCCAGGGTTTATGATCATTCATTGTAATTTACCTATAACGCCTTGTCCCGGGATCATTACCGGCCAACACTTAATGATTAATTCCCTAATTCTCCCTGAATTTCTTCTTGGATTCAGGTCCACAGGAGTAAGAGGGGAGGATGTATCTATATTATTTTTGTTTAAATGACCTGACCTGATAAAGATATTGTTTGAGCAGTGAATAAGAAGTGTTGCCATGCTTTTTCAGTGTGGCTAATAGCTAAATGCTATGGTTTCTAATTGATTTCACCTATTAAATCCAATGTATTAGGTAAGGGTGAGGCTAAAGAAGGAGCTGTGAAATAATTGAAACACATTGTGCAAAAGCACTACATTTCAATATTTTCAAGCTACTTGTATGCTGCATTTCATTTCTCATGTTAAGTGAACTGCCAGTGAGCAGCACAGGGGGAGGAAAAGAATGGAGTTAACTAGGATAAATGTGAAATATCTCTAAAAACAAATTTATGTTTTTGTCATAACCAGGGAACATTCTGCCTCAGTCTTGATAAGTGTTAAGTTGTAATAATGAGGAGGCAAATTTCATCATTTCTGCACTCAGCAATAAAAACAAGACCTTATACTGTATCTCTTTACCTGCCTCACAATGCTCCAGTGAGCCTGCGTTCATTTCATTTTTGTAGCCTGTTTTTATTAGCTAATGGAACTTAATATTTCATGAGCTATTAATGGAAACCCAGCTTGTAATTAGTACTGTGTCACAGAAATACGGGCATGTATCTTCATTAGGCATCAGAGCAAGTCTTTTCATCTTCATTACAACCACTCCGCATCATTTTTCACTCTCTTATTACGCCTTTGTTTTTGTTACCCGCTTGTCTCTGCATGCTCGTTATGCAGTGGGATGGTGGTCGACAGCGACAGAGGCAGGAAGAAAAATATGGCCTTCTTTTACACATGTTGAGTAACGATACTGGAAGGACGCTCTCGAATCTGCCCCCTAATCGTCACGAGGAGGGTCACATTCTGTCTTTTTTCAAGTTTAATGTGAATACATATTGATAACGGCGCCATTGAAACTACTCGTTATTTTATTCAGAGAGGGCAGTGGGTGGATACTCGGCTATTTTAGTCTGCTTTACATGGATTGACAAAATGTATAAATAAAAAAAGCCTGATAGAGATGATAAAGGTATTAAGCAAATTGTGTTCAGATCATTCAGTACATAAGCTCTACATCTCAACGACACAGCCTCATAGTTAATGACAGACAAGACCATTGACCTCTGGACCCTTTACTCACTGTAATAGTATTTGAAATGTCGAGCCCCCATGTAATAAACTATGTATATGCCTGTAGATGGTGTTTTGACTGGACAATTTACTTCCGGGAATGTGAAAGACACATTTCCTTTAAAGCCTTGTGATTTTTTTGATGTGAAGTTCCATAATACCTTTGATGGCATTATCACTAATGTTAGGATTATTATGGAATACTCACCTGTAAGCTCTGCAGTGGTGGAACAAGTATTCAGATCCTTTACTTACGAAAAGTACTAATACCACACTGTAAAAATACTAGTAAAAGTCCTAAATTGAAAATGTTACTTAAATAAAAGTATGTAAAGATAATCAGGAAAATGTACTTAAAGTATTAAAAGGAAAACTACTCAATGGAGAAATATCCTCACATTTTAAAAACTGGAAATGATCCAAACAGTGCTGTCAATTAACTAAGCGTTTAATGGTCTAATTATTTCAGGTGTACTTCTAGGCCTATATATTGTTGGGTAGTTTAAATTATAATAAAACATCATATTTTATAAATGTGTGTGTGTGTGTTTTAAATGTGTTTTGTGTGCAAACATCTTCATTTGTAAAGTAGCTAGTAACTAAAGCTGTCAGATGAATGTAGTGGAGTAAACAGTACAATATTTCTCTCTGAAATGTACCGGAGTAGAAATAGAAAGTGGCATGAAAAGAAAAAACTCAAGGAAAGTACAAGTACCTGAAATTTGTACTTAAGTACATTACTTGAGTAAATGTACTTAGTTACATTCCACCACTGACACTCTGCATGTGCAACACATTACTTAAACCGTTTTCCATATTTTTAAAGTGTCTATTTTTACTTTGCAGCAGCCAGGTGTGAATGTTAGGATTTATCGCCGCTCATATCTCGATGAACACAAATGACAATTTCCAGCCAAAGGCCTCAAGGGCGCGCATCATTGTAAGGCAGCCATTGGTCTTTACCATGTCGATTCATGGGGCCTCCATTTCCAGTTGTATTATCTTAATTGTCCTGGTAAGTATGTTCAGCGGTTATATTATAAATTTATGGGCCCTCTTGCCACCCCATTAATCCAGCCGTTAAAACACTGTAACCAGTGGCTCAAACTCTCTGCGAGAGGAGCATAAACCTGTCCCAGGATCGCCTGTGGCTCACAAGTCAAGATAGTGCTCTGCAATTTTTATGCAGGTATCTTGTCATTGCTGAGACTTCAGTTGGAGTTAAATGATTACACATTGAAATAGGGGCACTATAGGAAAGGATAATTTCTACATTTCCAATGTCATGGCACTGGAGAAGTTATCATAATTCCTTATTGCTTATCAAGACTTGATGAATCTGTGAGGATGGCAACAAGATTATCCATGTACATTGTGTATTGATTAAGGGATAATGTAGAGCAGGCTGCTTCTTTTATTTATTACAAACATATCAAAACAGAGTGATCTGGGTCTCACTGTGAAGTAGCCTGGTTGACACCAGACCCTTCTCAGTTGTAACTGAGAGTGGATCTGGGGAACGTTCATTCACAGCTCATTTCCAAAGGGGCGTCACCAACGGATGCCGCTCAAATGCCTCTGGGCGCAATTGGATAGTCCTTCAACCAATCAGACCAACAATCCGGGTGACGTAGCAGCTACAGCGGCATCAATGGGTTGCTGCGCTTCGGTGGCAAACGGGTAAGCCTCTTCCTGGAACACGTAGCTCCTATGGCGCCATTTTGATGCTACCAAGCCATCACCTCCTGTTAGCATTCCACTGACTGACATTCATTTTGGCGCCACTTTGACAGCGAATAACTTTACATCTGAAAGGTTTTAATACTGTATTTGTCCATTGTTTATTTCTAAAGAAACACAACAATGTATAAAAGGCTCTATTACCTTGTATCTCACATTATGGCTCCGTAGTAGACGTTTTTGTAAAAATAGGCTAACGATTGTGTCATAACCATGCGACTTACTGTCGCATAGTAGAGGAATTACCGTACAGTACAGGAGAAGCTCGCAGGCAGTTTCGACTTACATTCGCTGTTTAAGTTTAATTACTAATGTTAACTAGCATTTTAGTTAGCAATAATTAGCCTGTGCCTATGTTATCTCCTTACATATACCTACGCTCTCCGTCTCTGCAAAATTGGGAATGATTGAGATTTCTCTTGGCACAGCTACCAGAAGACTTACAACTTTCAGACAGGTTGGTCACGTCACATCTACGTCTTCGAGCTCAGTTGGAGGCTGCGCAGGAACGCTCAGCGCTCACCGGAAAAGTGCTTCTAATATCCTTCACTGGTCTCCGTCCAGAGCAACGGGATCTGTTGGTCCAGTTTATATACTGTCTATGTTTGGTCGCGTCATGTTGAATGTAAACAAAAAGCTGCTTGCCGTCGCTGCGCTATCGTCATCGTGTAAAGCCCGCCTCAACGGTTCTGATTGGTGCCTCGATTTGGAAAAATTGGAAATGGGCTTGAATGGGCTCTTGGCCAGACTGTCAATCTCAAATTTGCCAGAAGTTCGTCAGGGTTTTCCCAGGCTAACTGTGAAGTAAAGCTGAACTGCAAATAACAAATCTATCTAAACAACAGCAAAAAGTACGTGTTTCACAAATTAAAAGTGTTCGTTTATTCTTGACTTTGGGAACAGTTGAACTCAAGTTTAACACGTAATAGCTTTTTCCATACTTTCAACCACATCTAAAGGCCATTCACATCAGACGTCAAAGACCATCCTTGAACAGAGGCGGAGGTTATGATCTCCATCGACGACCACCTGCTATAACGTGACTGAAGTTGACAATAACATGCAGACTGAGCTTATGAAGACTGAGATGCAGGTGAAGGCTTTGGCAAAAGCTAGTAAATACATCTTGAGTTAAGATTATTTTGTCAAACTAAATTAGAATGATATTTTCAACTAAATGAATTGCTTGCAGTAACAAATCATTAATGTGCTTTGGCAGAAGTAAACATAGGATCTTAGAATGCCTTCACTGTGTAATTGGTGAGACCTTGTTGTTTGAAACCGTGGCTGTTTATGTTTAGAACTGGGAGAGACTGATGTCATATGCCACAGGTCAAAGGTCTAATGCCTGATCCAATTACAGGCTTGTCATATACTGCACATGATCCAGATGACTAGAAAGTCACCTGCTGTTTTAAAGAGAGTTGCTCGTCCTCTGAGGCCCATCCACAAATCAGTACAAGCAACAGCTGCTGTATTAGAAACAAAACGTTATTTACAAAAGAGAAGAATTCACCAAAAACATGTTTGTGATGGCGTATACACAAAAACGTACTTACTTCTAGGTCTATATTGTACATTACGCATATATACGTAATGTACTTACAATTACCATTGTTTTAAATACATGTTCTAAGTTTACTTTCTGCAGATACAAGCTCTTCATAAAATAGTGATTATTTGTGAATACCAAATATGAAAACACCTTTCGTGTGTGTGTGTGTGTGTGTGTGTGTGTGTGTGTGTGTGTGTGTGTACTATCTATTTCGCCTCTATCCCTCTCCAGCCTCTTCCCTTCTCCAGGCTGAAAACTGCACCAGCAGTAATTGCCTGACCTTTTACGGCAGTGAGATAGTCTCATTAAGCCTGATGGATAATGATGGCGCCTCTCCATGCTACGTGAACCTCTGTGATAATGAAACAACAGAACAGCCCCGCTGCTCCACCGGGGGGTCACAGGAGAAGGCAGATAACCCAGAGAGAGCAGCTCGTTCTTGGCTAACGACAAGACCCAGAGCCCCCTGTGGTGTCACCCTTCTCCCGTGCGTCCACATGGGAGATGGCGGTGTCATGGTAATGTGCTGTTGCCGTCTCCATTTTCACATTCCTGGCTTTGATTTGAGACCTTGATATTCCTGTGGTTGGTAAATCTTCCCATTGAGGAAGATGAGTCAGTGGACAGTTAGGAAGTGAGGGAGTTTATATGCAAATTGAAGGCGAACACAGGTGTCATTTTGAGCTCATTTATTTCTGTCTAAGTCTATGTATGAAACAACTCAGCTGCAAAATAACTGAAGTAAGGCCAAAACAGAAACTTACAACTGAAAATCAAATCAAGTGCGCCATTTCTCGTGTTAAATTTTGGCTAAGCTAGTTTCAAATGACTTTATCATCAAACTCTATGTACTTAAAATGATCCCAAAGGTGTTACTTTAGTGTGCCATCCTGTTCTTATGTGTGAACAAAAATAACACAGGAAAGTCAGGCAGATGTCGAGCACAGACTGTACAGTACATTCACAGACAGTTCTGAGAATAGGTTTAATCAGCTAGTGTAACTAAAAACACCTGTGTTTGTGTACAGAGCTTTTAATGATTACCCTCATTGTGACAGATTGGCTCCTCTCTATTTAAAGTCTGTGGAAGGTGTTTTTTTTATTCTGTACATGGCTGCACTGCTCTGACTGTACAGGGTGAGTTATTGCCTTCAGATAGATATCTACTTGGTTGCACACAAGCGTCTATTCTTGACCATTTTAAGCAGGACTAATTTGTTACGGATTCTGGGCAAATTAAGACTCTGTTTAAAGAACCGCTTCAATTTACCTCTTTTTTTTTTTCTCTCTGACATCAGATAAATGCAGACATTATGTCGTTGTTCTTTATAAACCCATATCCCAATTATGAGAAACCTTAAAATGAAAGCAAGAATATGATCATTTTTGTGGGATATTATTGTACTGTATATAAACCACATATCTCATATCCTGTTGCTTTTTTATTATTATCTTGATTGTTGGCTGTAATGCTGAAAGACATCTGTGTAAATGTGATCCAAGGCTGCATTAATAAATAACTTGAACATGACCTTAGCCAAGACATGAACTGGTATCCAGTTTACTTGTCACATATAACCTGGTTGAGAAATGTAGTGTGATATGTGGGAACAAACATGTCATACTGCAAGGTCTGCATGTCTGACATTAACATAGGAATTATTAGAGTTGTGTTATTGAACAGATGTACATATTCATAATATACAAACACAAAGGGCACGTGTGCTTTCATAAAGTCAGCATCTCAAACAGGGGTCACGCATTGTAGATCAGAATTAATGAACAAAAGGTCCAGTTTGGGAAAGTGAAGCCACTTTTGCTTGTGTGCGTAAGAGCTGTTTATGAAATTATTTCCTGTGATCAGTGACTCAATGCTTTTTACAAAGCGTTTGAACAGGTCACTGGATCCAAATGCAGATATTATTTGGGTTTGATAATGACTGTGTCTGATGATCACTGAAAATAGTGTAAAACCTGTATATTCACACATTTTGACTTTTTTAGATCCGGTTTTGAAGGATGTTACACAAGCGGTGTCGTGGAATTTGCTCGACCTGCAGTGTAAACAGGAGAATGATCCAACTGGGCTCACAACAGAGATATTAGGAGAGGAGGGGAGAGTTGGGTGGATGGGTTGGGGGGTCGACAAGGGGGCAGATGTCCCTGTCATGCAGCCAAAGCCAGCAGGGGGTGCTGACACCCTGATAACCATGTGCTAACTCTCTTCCTCCTCTTCCTCCTCCTCCTCCTCCTCTTCCTCCTCCTCCTCCTCCTCTCTGAATAGGCCCTTGGTCCACAGCTTGTCTTCTGGCTCTGGGAATCTGTGGATATTCGAGCTTGTTGGACAGTCGGAGTGTAACAGTTTTTAGTGTTGACACAGAGCATATTGCTAAATGATGCAAAACCACTCTGCACTAGGATTTTTTCTTTTTTCTTTTACACTTTCACTTCTAATAAATTGTTTCCCACATGTACTAAATCAAATTGGAATAAATTAGGAAATAGAGCATCAGATCACACAAATTTGAGTTTCATTATGTTACTCTGTGATTTCTGAGTGATTTTCTTTTTTAAATGTAAAAGGTGTGCGTTCATGTTCATCTGTGTAATTTGTTAAACGTCATGTCTCGCACTATCCTCTAGTCATCAGGTCACATATTCACTACTGAACCGTTTAATTAATTATGAAATAATAATTATTCTTCTAAAATGCCCTAATTATTAAAACAGTATTGCTGTTCCATCAATAATTTCCTAATTAACATTATAATTATTATACAGTTGAGGCTTCAGATATTAAAACTCTGCAGTCATTCATGAGATTAAATATATAAATTAAGATATAACAAAAGATTTTTGCTCTTGTATATCACGACTATAGAAATCGATGAATAACATTTGACGTAAAAATAGAACATGCAGTGTATGATGAAAATCACTTAAAGCTTTATTTTTACATTTAATTATTACAGACTATTTATTACCCCTATAATTCCTAAAAGCAGATGTATCATAAACATTTAGATTTTTAATTAGAATTATGAATCATCTTCTTTCTGCAGTAAATCTAAACTTCCTATATTACATGTATACTGTAAATGGAGACACACTCTATTGATTATTATTATAATTATGATTATTTGATTATTTCTTTTGTTGACAGGTTTTGGTGATAGAGGCATGTTACATTCAAACAACCACACTGAGCCCTTTATACAACACTCTCATAATATATTTATTTTAATAAGCTTTCATCCTTGAGTCTTTTCAGTACTTAAAAGAACCAACCTTCCAAATAAGCATGAATGAATGATCGTTTTATATTGGTTAGCTCATGTTGGTCACATCTCCTGTGTATTTGTATTAAGTGATGTATTATTGCAATAGTAAACATCTGAATTAATTGTGGCTTATTTAAAGAGTGACTGCTGTGTTAGGTGACAGATGAGCTGCATTCATTGTGATGACTGAACTTTCCTTAGTCACACTGCTATGAGAGCTGTGTATATGAGGACAATCAATTAATCTTACTGCAATTATTACAAATCAGCAACAGGTTAACAAAATAAAATGGGATATCTGTACCCTCTGTTTACAAGGAATGCGCTGAGGTGAAAGGAGAAGCATTGATTTTTGAGTGCTATGCTTTTATTTCTCCATGACTGCCATCATGAGCATAAATTAAACCGACTTTGATGCTTTGGCGTGAAAAAGAAAGTGAGAACAAACTGAAATGCTTTCTTATTAAACTTTGTGTTAAGTTAAAGATCAACAATAAAAGTAAAGATTTTTTTCTGCTACGTATCCTCTGAGTCACAACATTTACAGTCATTCATCTAGTTTCCAGGATCCATATCAAATCCTCAGAGTGAAATTTGCTCAGTGGTGTTCTAATGCCGCATCATGAGCTCTGCTGTAAGGCGCTGGGCTGTACACTGAGTGCTGTGTGTTACGTGCCAGCTGTGGGAGTGGGTGGGCAGGCAGAGCTCGAGCCAAGCCAGGCAGGCTGGAGTGGATCAGCTCTGTGATACTGCAACCCCCGGGGCCTCACGCCCCAGGGAGGGGTCACAAGTTCAACTCCCTCGTCTGCTGGTCACACAGGAACCCTGGGCCTCCCCTTTGTGTGTGTGTGAGTGTGTGTGTGTGTGTGTGAGATATATAATTTTTACAACGCTTTTTACACACACAAGACACAAATCTGTGATGTACAATCTTTTTTTTTTATTTTATTCCAAATCACTTGCCTCAAGTCTCAGCGACTCTGGTCCTGTTTGCGTTTCACATCATCTCCAATCTATTTCAACATAGCTGGGGTGCGTACATCATCGCTCTGTTGAAATAGCTGCGTTACAAATACCCCCTGGTTCCCCTCGGAGGACAGCATGTAAAACATATCAGGACCTCTGTATATGTATTCAGTCTCTCCTGAGGTGAACGCAGCAGTGAAAATGCCATGAGGCAGGCCCTTTTCAAACCGTTTCAGCGGACTGCCCGACGAGCGCTTGTGGGTTCAAGGTTGTCATCTGTCGCCGTCTCCCATACGCCTCCGCTGTTTGACTTTCACATGGAGGTGCTAAAAGGAGATTTAGAGCTCGTAATCCTTCTTTGGAAAGCATCCATTTAGGTAATTGTGATATCGTAACTTGAGAGAAACACAAAGGAGCTTGCGTTACAAGGGACTTTCTGATGCTAAACCACAGAATGAGGTTATGTGTTTCTCTCTGTTGCCTCTTGATTAACTGATAATGATTGATTCCAACTTGAAGCCTTGTCCTACAATAATGTGAAATGCACGACTGGACAAAGTAATTGCAACTTTTCTCCTGTAAACAATAAGCTACTTTTGTTTTCGTCAGTGGTCTGGTCCACTGGTTCTTCTGTGAGCTGAAGAAAATTAGTTTGTGGTTTCTGCCTCCATGGTCCAATTGCTTTGGATAAACTTTTCCCTTTTCAGCATTTTTGTCTTCTTTTCCTTATTTTCAACAACCCTCCTTTTTATTCATGATGAAATATTTAAAATTCCATTTGTGCATGGTCATTTGATTGATAACTTTTGCTCTGATTTGGTACCACCCACCCACCTGGTACCGATAACAACTAAATCTGAGAAACATTTTATTATAGAATCAATTTGTCAAATAGTATTTAAATATATTTGACCTAGTTTTCTCTTTATACAGCAGCTTTAGTATCCTTGTATTATTGGTAGTGTTTTGAGCCTTGTATCAATATGGGCCGCTGCAGGGACCAGACAGCTCCAGCTATCCATTGCTCGGAACTGCTCCTCCTCTTACAGGAAGGAACATGCTTACCAGAGGCACCTTTGCAGTGATAGATATCCACAATACTTCACCGGCCAGACCTTTGCAAATAGAATACCCTGCTGTGCTAAAGAAAACAATGTGTTTCTGAGGAGCAAAATACAATCCATCACCAAGTCCGTTAGGACCGAGGAATGGGAGTGAAGGAGGAAAGACAGGAGGCCAAAGAGTCGGGTGGGGGGTTATGGGGCTACCTGGTTTTCACATCAGAGAAGTTTGGGGAGGGGTAGAGGGGATTGTGGCGTCTCAAAGGCCCACAAGCCATGAGGCCGGCACTGAAAGGACCAAGCTATTCGCACAGCTTCTCCTGTTGTTGAAACTCTAGCCAGGTTCAGCCACTACCACGTCAGAGCCAGCTTTAATCAATCATCGGCTGTGGCTGAGGTAAGAGGAGTCATTCTGGGAGATGCATTGTAGTCTTTAATTCAAGGCCTGATGTACATAAGGAAGGACTCGAGCTCAGCGTGATTAGTATGTGGCACGGGGGGTTGTGGAGGTGTGTTTGTTTGAGGGTTAGACAGCAGACAACTGCACATGTCTAATACAATACAACGTCACAATCAAGGGCTACATCAGAGTGATTTCAATCCAAGATGTGAGAAAATTAAATATAGCCGATATCTTTCAAACTGCTGTTGTTATTTCTTATATGAAAAACGTACAACCCAATCCCGACGTAGATCCCAAACTGGCTTTTTATCATGTACAGAGGCAAACCTGTAAGGTTTGAAATATCTAAACTAGTGTTTCTTCAACATATGCACGTAGAGATTTAAGATGGATCACTACAGTGGCCGACAGCAGAGGTGTCAAAAGTATTCACATTCATTACTCAAGTAGAAGTATAAATACTAGGGTTTGAAAAGACTTCTGTAGAAGTTGTAGAAGTATCAACTCAAGCTTTTTACTCAAGTAAAAGTGTAAAAGTACTGGTTTCAAAACTACTTAAAGTATAAAAGTAAAAGTAATGTAAGGGGGAAAAAATGCCATTAAGGACAAAAGCTTAGGGGCCTATAGTGCACTACCCCACTTGCACAAAAAAACATTTTTCTAAAGGCCATATGATTATAATAATGTTATATTAAAACCATACCTGCAAACTGAAAAGGGCTGAAAAAGGTGACACATCTCCTCTGTGTTTTTCAGACAACGGCAGCTAAAGTCTGGTGTTACAATCCTCTCCAGTGAAATACAGACACCCTTTTACACCGTTTAGCTGTCAGCATTTTAACCGTGTTTACTCCAGCTGCTAGCTAACGGTAGGCTAACGTTAGCTGCTGTCGAGTGTAGTGTTAACTAGCGTCTCGTGCGGCGATGTTTCAGTTCCCTCTAACGTCCGTTTTCGGAGAATCAGAGAGAAGCTCAGGCATTTAAGTGGCACCTAAATAAGGCACCGAAATCTGTGTTGCTATTCAGTCTGGTAAATAACGGTCATTAAGGCACCGGTGCTGTATTGCGTTCAAACCAAATACAAACCAATAGGATGTCGGAATGGTATATGTTTATACTTCTCATCCAACCACAATCAAATTCACTCTATCCAGATGGCGCAATTTATCTGGATAGTTGTTTTTTTGTGTGTGTGTGTTTTTTGAACGATGACAAGCCAGAATGAAAACAAGCCGAACTGAAATAGGAGAAACGAGGCTATTTTTAAAATGTAAGGAGTAGACAGTACAGATAATTGCGTGAAAATGTAAGGAGTAGAAGTAAAAAGTCTGCTGTTAAATAATTACTCCAGTAAAGTATAGATACCCAAAATGTCTACTTAAGTAAGGTAACGAAGTATTTGTACTTCGTTACTTGACACCTCTGGCCGGCAGGGGCAAACAAACTGCAATTTAATGAAACACGAAAATAGACAAAACATAAGCAAATTAAGAAAACATCTTCATAAATTTGACAACACATGCGCAGCATTTAGCAAACGTTCTGCAAATACACACAACACAACCAAATACACAAACGCGCTGCAAATACACAAACGGTGCAAAAGGAAAGGCACATAACCCAAAAAAACTGAAACAATGCAAAAGAAAAGCACACAGTCCCCGAAAACAAATGCATCAAAAACACCCTGCATATTACACAACGGAAGTTCTCCAGGCCTCTAGGGGGAGCACTAAGTGAAACAACTTGATTTAGTTTACAGACACGTCTCTGCTGATTAAGTATCACCTGTGACCTGAGCCAATAAACATAGACTTAAAGTGCTCATATTATGCTCATTTTCAGGTTCATAGTTGTATTTAGAGGTTGTACCCGAATATGTTTTTGTGGTTTCATTTTCAAAAAACACCATGTTTTTGTTGTACACAGCTTGGTGCAGCTTGGTGCAGCTCCTCTTTTCACCCTGTGTGTTGAGCTCTCTGTTTTAGCTACAGAGTGAGGCATCACACTTCTGTTCCATCTTTGTTGGGAGTCGCACGTGCGCAGTAACTAGATAAGCAATGCTAGCTAGTCAGTTGCACAGTATGAGGGCGTGCCACGCTAGCAGCTAGGCGATCATTATAACGTGTGTTACAAAGTGACGAGCATTTGTCTTTGAAGTAAAGGCTGGACTACAATAGAGCTGTTTGGAGTTTGTGAACAGTGTTTTCTGTTGGAGATGGTAAGTCCCTTTGGGGTGGACTTTGGGCTTTTTCACTTTGTAAACCTATAAACGTGCACAAAAAGATATATAACACAATAAAGGAAAGGGAAAAAGCCCAAAAGCATAATATGAGCACTTTAATATTTACAGTCTATGATCTCAAAGCAGTAGCACACCGTTCTGAGATTGAATGTGCCCTGGCTCTCTCTCTCTCTCTCTCTCTCTCTCTCTCTCTCTCTCTCTCTCTCTCTCTGTCTCTGTCTCTGTCTCTGTCTCTCTCTCTCTCTCTCTCTCTCTCTCTCTCTGTCTCACTCTCTGTCTCTCTGTCAGTGGGGTCAAAAATCAAGCTGTTCCACTTAGCACTCCCCCTAGAGTCCTGGAGAACTTACGTTGTGTAATCTGGGTGCAGCATTTTTTTTGTTGCATTCGTTTTCGGGGATTGTGTGCTTTTCTTTTTGCATCGTTTCTGTTTTCGGAGTTTGCATGCTTTCATTTTTGCATCATTTCTGTATTTGCAGCGTGTTTGTGTATTTGGTTGTGTTGTGTGTATTTGCAGCGCGTTTTCTAAATGCTGCGCATATGTTGCCAAATTAATGAAGATGTTTTCTTAATTTGCCTGTGTTTTGTCTATTTGCGTCAGTTTCATTAAGATGCAGTGCGTTTGCCCCTGTCGGCCACCGTAGAGCTCACACTTTTCAAGTAGTTTTCTAGAAAGCAGCTTGATTGGGACAAATATTTTACCATACTGTTTACCATCTTACTATTTTGGTACAAAACATAGCCAGGCACAAGGCCAACTTTCAGGTAGAGCCTCCCATCCCAAATGTGGCATACAATAAATAATAGCCACTTTATAGTCAGTAAAGGAGTCAAGATAGCTTAGAATAATTGACATCTGGTCTTACTATCATGCCAGCAACCATTTTGTCAGAGCAGGTGTCAGGTTAGTTTATATCGTGAGCAGCACAAGGACAAAACTTTCAGTCACTGTCTGACTTTTTTTGATTAAACCTTCTTTAGCCTACTGTGCACAGGAATGGTCTCTCTCATTCATTATCTCCCTCACCTAAAGACCTCAGTATGGATGACAGTACCCACTCTTATCTCCCTACGTTTGCCCTGAACGACCTACCCTCTCATTTCCTGAGGGAGCACATCCCCCCCATACCCCCCCACCCTCCCCCCCCATCAAAAACATTATGCTGAGTTTTCTATACACCGACCTGTGGGGACAGCCAAAGACACCTCAGTCATTACCCATGATAACTAATCTATTAATGTTGAATGATGGCCTCATTAAAAGGTTCAAATATAAGTCTAAGCTTATGTGTTAATGACATGTTAATGCTTCTGTCAATTATAAGCTGGGGTAATGACACCTGCAATGAGATGATATGGCTGGTTGAAGTCAAACTTGTAATTCCATCCCCCGAGAGGTTAAGTGGACCGTTGATCTTTGGGTGGCGAATTGAAGATGAATGTTTCACTACGGTTGAGTGTATTACTCTCATGTAATAGTTGAGGAAAGTTAGAGAAAAAAGAAAGTGAAGTTTCAAGTAATTTTTGGAATGTATGTAGGCTACCGTATGTATATTTCATATTTACTTAAAGAGATACTCCACCAGTTTTACACACGAGGTTGTGTAATGTCTCCAGTGCCTGGAGGAGCATTGTCATGTCTGAGGAAATAACTCTAGTGATGTCATATGAGTTATCTCAGCTTGGGCTTTAAAGCCGCATAGCTGACTGCAGTGTTTACACACAACAGTTTAAAAGATGCTATTGAGTTACATTATGGGAAGTGCAGGATCCAGCATTTTTGGAGTGTGACCCATTTAAGGAACTTTAGGATATGTAAGCCTCTGCTGCTTTGACTATTCTCTTCTCTTTTTAATCTGTCTGTTGTGAGTCCCTGAACTTTATGAAAGTGCAATAATAAGTCCCTGGAGTAACCTCTAATAAAATTACTAGTGAACATTGTGTATCTCAATATTTTGGATTTTTAAAACTGGAAGATTCATTTATGGATTGAAAATCATATCCTACTGAGGCATCTAAACCCCTATTGAAGTATCCAAGACAATGCGATGTCACACAGTTTAAAACCTGGCTGTTTTCTTGTTTCAAGACCATTTTCTTTTAAGTTGATAATTTGGAGATACGTGGTTTCAATTTTAAAGCAACAAAATGATAAATTTGACATTTGACCAGAGGTCAATGATGCATGGACTACACGTTTGATGACTTTAGTCAAAAAGGATTAATTATAGGATATACTGTGCAGATACAAATAGGCTAAAGTTACATTATTTAACATTTATATATGTGTGTGTATTTATGTTAGTATTGGAAAAGCTCTGTAAACTCAGATTGTCTCCTTTCAACATTCATATGTCCTGCAAATTTGATCTTGGTTTAAAGTCTGCTCCTGACCCAAAAGAGACCACCAGTCCTGACAACGCTGACACAGCTAAATTTCTAGGATAATCTCAGCCAGTCAGGTGAGCAAGTAAAAAAAAAGGGGATTTACTTTCAGGGCACTATGCAGATGTTAATGAAATGATTATTGGATTTGGATTCAGATTTATGTTAAATCCTATCTGTAAAGGTATGGCACCATCCCGAGCCTCCCCGTTGCAGGCCTGTCTCCTTGTCATATGGCGTTCATATCATCAGCCTGTGCCAGCTGTGCGATCAGTGGGATTGATCTGTTGGCAGCAGGACCATATTCATCAGTTCCCTCTGAAAATCTCTCTCTTTCCCTCTCTCTCTCTCTCTCTCTCTCTCTCTCTCTCTCTCTCTCTCTCTCTCTTCTCCTCTTCTCTCTCTCTATCTTTTAAGCACCCATTCTCTCTCTCTCTCTCTCTCTATCCCTCTGTCTGTCGGTCTCTCATCGCTTTTTTTCTGGCCAGGCAGACTGTCTCAATGTGAAATCATGGTTAATGCGCCATGACAATCTGACACAACGCACAGTCCAGGCCCTGCTCCATCTGGTTTCAATTTAATTTGGTCAGAGAAGTGTGTGTGTGTGTGTGTGTGTGTGTGTGTGTGGGGGTTAAGGGATGGGGGTGACATGAGGGGATGGAGGACTGGGTGCCTTTTTGAGGGGGGTGGGGGACAAGATGAAAGCTTGGCGTGTTATTCTCCCCGAATCGTCTCACCATCCTTCGTTCTTCCCAAATTGCCCTCTGCCCTCCTCACATAGCATTAACTCCCCCCAAAAAGTCTAAAATGATAGCTGTTCGATCAAAGGTCTCCAAAAATATGTTAAAGATCTGTAAGGGGAACAGGCCATGGGTTGGCTCATTAAGACCATTAGAAGTGTGTGTGTGTGTGTGTGTGTGTGTGTGTGTGTGTGTGTGTGTGTGTGTGTGTGTGTGTGTGTGTGTGTGTGTGTGTGTGTGTGTGAGATGGGGGGGGCGGTGACTGATCAGACCATGTTGAATGGACACAGGAGGGGTTTAGCCTCGGTGCAAAGAGTTAATGGGGACATCTTCTTGCAGTTTGCTCTCGTCAGAGGGAGATGGAAGAAATGAGACCATTACTAAACGGTGGACCTGTTAAAAGCAATTTTCCTAATTATGGGCATGGAGCGATGTGTCAGTTGCCACGGCAGACGTGTCAAGACCATCGGGTTGTGGAAACGGAAAGTGTTAACTCTTTAATGTGACTAACTAACATGCCTCGCTTAGGCCGAGGCTTAATGACTTAATGGAAGTAATGATCTAAGGAAAGCCATATGTGTTAATGCTGAGGGGCCACAGCGGTGCAGCAGTGCAGCATAATACTGTATGATGAGTTCACTGTCCTCATACAGCATAGTGGCTAGTTACAGTGCAAAATCAAAATACTCCATTCTAGTCTGTATTGCTTGAACGTCTCATGATATTGTATCATACCTTCTTTACTGTGATGTCATTCCTGTTGAAACTGGCTGTTTGGAAGAACGTCAATATTGGATGATTAAAAAAAAAACAGACAATGCTCAACGCCAATGCCAATGTTGGTGTTTTTAATTCACGCTTTCTACAATATCTGTGCATGGCAACTACAGTATGGTTATGATTAGGGATTGATTGTGATTATGACAAATGAAATATGGTTATGGTATGGTTAGGGCTACGCAACAAACTGAAAAAGATTTAAAGCCTGATTATGATCCCAATGTATCCATCACTATTACCTCAGTTTGCTCTGTTGTGTTGTTCGATATTGTGCAAAATATCACAAAACAAAGCATCTCAGCATGTATTTATATTTGGTGCATTATAATGTAGTGTGGAAGAAATTTGATTCAAGTTTCTCTCCTTCCAAATGACTAGAATTGAAGCCCTTATGATTTCAACATGTTTGTGTTTCATGACTGGAATCAGGACAAAAATTAAATGTGATTGTTTGCTTTTAGCTGTGATTAAATATGCCTGAATGGATGCCTTTTCAGTAAGTTAGGAAATTCAGAGAATGCCATCTGTCTGTTTAGGTAACTGAATCCAAACCCCATACATGAAGTAATTCATCTCTGTTTCTCTCTCTTTACTAATTTGTTATCTTGCAGATGCTGAAACCTTTCCTAACCTCCACCTCTTCACCTCTACAATTCAACAAATGAAGCAACTGCATAGTGATCTGTTGGCCGAGACAGAAACTCCCCAAACCTGTTGCAGAGCCATGCCTGCTCCCAACGGGTAAGGGCCTGCTCAGCATGCAGCTGTAGCAACAGCGCCTTGTTTCCTTATGGAGGTCAGGAATGCAGGCATGTCTCTCCTCATCCCAGTGGAAGGAGATGGAATAGGCCGCAGAGATCGCGAGTAAAAGAGAGAGAAAGGGCAAGATTCCCACCTCATCCATCACTCTTCATGCAGGGTCTGCCTCCTCATCCCAGCCCAGATTTACACACCAGCTATCCTATATGACTGTCTTTATGGACTGCTCTTCACTGTCAGCCAACGAAAGTGAAGGGATCAGAGAACGCACCGGAAGAAATTAGTTCATGTCAGCTCTCATTTATGATGCGTTTAACTAGTAGGCGCTACAGAGAGGAGACGGATTTGTGCAGCTCTATATTTCTGCCCTGCCCATTTCTCCCACTCCTAGTCAAATACGCACAGCCATTTTCATCTAAGGTTATCGGGTCAATAAAACCTGCTGACCTTAGCCAATCATAAAACAGTCAATGCAGGAGAGCACAGATTGATTAAGTTCATAACTCGATTTGAGCTGCATGAAGCCCGGACAATAAAAATTGGAATGAGTATAAATCTAATGCGAGGACTTAATCCAAAGAAAATCAAAATGTAAAGTAGATGTTTTTAATGGCATCTTTTTTCATCATGAGAATATGGCCCTTTTGACTGGATGACTATTGATATCTTTGATCCACAACCAAGGCTTTTTCATCAGTCGCACTGGATGGTTGAAGCGACGAGTTTAAATTGGTGGTACAATTTTACATCCTGTTAATGTAGGTCATGACCTCATCTTATCCCGTGCTCTTATCAGATCCCTTCCATATTCATCTACATTGCGAAGAAATCTGACAAAAGTTATCAGCGAGGATAGGTTGTTCATGTTTTCAGGGTGGTAAAGTCGACCAAATCAACTCCATCTAAGCCATTCTCAAAATTAGGCTCACCTAACCTTGGGCTCCGACTACCTCAACTTATTCAGTTAAAGAGGTCAAGAGTCGATGGTGCTAATTCTGCCCAGTAATGAAGTCTTCTTTGGGGATTTTAGCGAAATATGCTTAAAAGTCCATGTTGCAACATAACCAGAGTAATCAGATAAGCAGGGAGGCACTTAGAAGCATAAAGCAGGGAGTTCTGGTGAAGATGTTGGTTGACATCATAGACAAAGTGTGTTCACAGACAACAGACTGTTAAGCATTGTGATCAGCAGCCACTTGTGTTCTCCATTTAAAAACAGGTTTTGTCTAGTGTTTGTACAGTGACACTAGTATTCACAGCAGTATGCCACGCTAAAATAAACATATTCAAACTCTCTACATTTAGCCAATGATCCTCTACTGAAAACTAGTGCACTTCTGTTAACACAGAGTAAAACTCCAGCTGACCTTATGATATCACATTCAAGGGGGCATTTTCAGCCATAGGTTTTGGCAGATTGCACCATGGTGGTCTTGTACCCATATACTATATACCCACACTGATGGTGCCCATCATCCAACCGGGCAGATGGCTGGTAGCTTGAACAGCTTTCTGGTGTTTAATTATGATCATAATCAAGGGAAATAAAGATCAATTAAAGCGCAAGTGAAACTAATGAAACGCGAGGGCCGGACAGTTGTCCAGAATGTTTCTCATAATAAATGCAAACTGAGTCCTAAGATAGCATTAGTATGAAGTGCTGGCTCAAACACAAAACATTTGTGTTGATGGCCTTTGCAAAGGAAGGCCAATGCATTCCAGATTCATATTACAGTTATAAACTGCAACATTTACACCTAAATGAATGCCCATAAAGCTGATGTAACACAATAATGATCGATAGAGAGATGCAAAATTAAAAGAAGCATCTTGCAGATTTAGAACACAGAAAGGAATATATTAAGCTGACATGAATATACGTGTGTGCCAGCAGGTGACATTTTGGTCTTGTTCCTTCTGTTAAAGATTTTAGAAAAGTTTGAAGAGTCCCAGCTGCCCTGATTTGGTTAGAAGTTAATGCATATTCTGCATTTTCTTTTCATTTACTCTTCAGAGATGGAAATAGCCAGAGCAGCATGTGGCTGCTGGCAGCAGTTCAACTGCCTTTCACCAAGCTGTGTGTCGTACTGCAAGACTGCACAGTCCATCTGAGCGAGATGAAGAAGGAGGAAGAGAGAGGAGAGGAGTGGGGGATGAGAAGAGGTGAGGAGGGTGAGACAGGCGGCGGTGGGGGGAGAGGTGCAGGAAAGAGGGAGGCCCAAGAAGACAGATGCCACCACTGTGGCCATGGCATTGTTGGATATTAATAGTCCAGGGCCACATTGTGCCAACCTTATTGGAAATGTGAGCGCTGCCATGCTGTGCCTCCATCACCCGCTAGCATCAAAATGAAATGAGTAGGGGTGTGAAAAAAATAGTCCTGGTCAGGGGAGATTTCCATAGCCACTGAGGGGAAGTAAAATATTGCAATACAGGTTTTATAGTAATGTAAAATGATGGTTGCACTGTTATGTTGTAATGGTTTGTAACAGTCATTACAAAATCCCATACACCCATGTCAAAATAACATACCTGGAATTGATACTTTACCTTATTTTTAAGGATTAAATGAATGGAAACAGCTGCCTCTATAAGTGTAAGGAATTAAACAGAGGCCCAAATGTCCTGCATGTATGGTGCCATGAGGTAAAAAAAAAAAAAAGATATGGCTATTCATAATTCTTCTGGTGCAGTGGCACCCTTTGCAATGATGAATGACTTAACAATATTATCCTAAACAAAAAGCGGGTAATTAGTGACATTTCCTTTAAAGTCCAATGTAGCTTTACTGTTTTCTGAGCGCACAGTGCTCTAGTTCAGAGCGGTAATGGCATAATTTATCTTTTCAGAAAACGCCCGACACACTGCAGCTGATTGAATCATGCTGGAGTGAAACCAAGTCTTCTGTGATACAAGATCAGAGGAGGTATTTATAATTGTTATAGCCATTAGGTCTGAGGCTGTATACACTGAGCATACAAAATACACTCACATATGGCATACACTTTAGGTTTTGTATGCAACTGTCATGCACTGAAGCCATATGCTGCCACCCCAATTCACACAACTCAAAGCACCGTGTGTCTGCAGGCTATTCATGTTCCATTACCAAGCTTGTGGGACACGCCAAAACCAATATTGTGACCTCACAAAAATTTACCTGAAAGACAACCATATTATAATAAAGAACAATTCCTAGCCCAAAAATGTGCCCAATAAATTATTTTGTAATTATAATGCTTTTTGGGGGGTAATATTTTATGATTTAACAAGGGGCAGTTACCAGGGCAGGATTGTAATCCTGTCTTTTGCATTTTGTTCATGAGTTACAATTTGGGATTTTGATGTTCAGAAAGATAATATGCCTTTTTAACTTTCTGTAATGAAGTAATTTGTTTTCAGGCATTTCAAATGTATATGAACTGTAAGCATTTGTTTTTGCATATGAACAACACTGCCTTAGGAGCATGAATGCGATTCATAGAAAACCTGACTATTACGTCATATAGATATCTTGTGAGCCAAAGGGGAACATTTGGCCTGAGAATGGAACAGGAAAGCTTATGTAGTGTTCAAAATGAAAAGTGTTTGTCCTCTTGGGAGCATGAATGTGCTCACTGAATTTCATAGCAATTTGCCAATCAGATATTTTTCTTTGTGTGCACATGGGAATTTGGGTCTAGTACTATTGCTACATGAAAGGACAGGTGGTCACCAAAAACATGAAGAACTAGAAGGGCACTCGGAGAGCGCAGACCTCCACCAAAGCATGCCCTATCTCACAATGTTAAGCAGTGTGAATTTTTCCAGTCTGGAACTCATCTTTCTGAATCTACCGACACAACATTAATGCAGCACGCCCTATCTTGCAATGTTAACGAAAGTAAAAACTTATTTCTGTATCCGCCCTGTGATTGGGCTCTGCTCCTAAATTTAATGGGCTCTTCCTTGGCCCACGCTACACCCTTCCACCAATAAGTTTCATGAAATTCGGGCCAGTAGTTTTTCCCTAATCCTGTTGACAAACAAATAAACCAACAGACACAAACTGGACAAACCGAACCAAAAACATGACCTCCTTGGCAGAGGTAATCACAGTATGATTGTGGCCTTCAAACATTCATTGATCTTTTATATAAACATTTAACTATCTCGAAACTCAAATAAAACTAATATTTACGTGCTACTTACTTTCATCTGTGTTATGAAAAGCTCAGTTACACAAAATATTTCAATCTATTGCTTTGTAAAATCAGTCACAAGGCACGGATCGGATCTTTACTGAGACCCAAGTTGCTTTCTCAAGTTTCTGTTTTACTAAATAAAGCTTTCATCTGCTCTTTATTGTTTCTTTTCCATCTCTCAGTATGTTATAAAAGCCAGTTTACATTCTGACATGGAAGTCCTCTGATGTCCCTCGCAGGACCCCTTACAGCAGTGCAGTATAACACATCAGCCCTGTGCCGTTATCCCCGGTACCACTGAATAATTCAACCATGCACCACTGCCCCTCGAACACTGTTTGGAAAATGCAGTAATGAGAAAAGCTATAAAATGCCTCAATGGTCTTTGCTGCTGAAAAAAAAAAGGAAAAAAACTGAACCCAGACTTAAATAAGAGACACCAAAGAAGATATCTTGGGTGTTTTTTTTCCCACAGATTTACTGTAAATGGGAGGGAGCACAGAAACCACAGAAAGAGAGAAAAAAAACTTCAATAAGATGACCTGCATATTTTTACCCAATTAGATATTTCTTATGTTACTTTTGAGGTGTGATGCTCAGCCGAGCGTCCTCTGGCAGAACAAAGGAAGGGAATGCGTCGGTGTCTTTTCCCTCTTGATCATCCAGCGATTTTCAAGGTGTAAACATGAAACTGCTTAGGGAGGAATTATCTAGATGGGGGAAACGTTGGCAGGAGTTCAGAGAAGGCTTTGTAAAGTAAACCAGATTTGTTCAGGGGTCTGTGATCAGTTTATTTTCCCAGTCCCCCAGTCTTTATGCTAGGCCTTCTTGTAATTGTCCTCATGTTTCAGCTAATTTCACATTTCCAGAGAGAGTAAAGGAAGGATAAAGGGAGGGAGGAAAGGAATTTGGCAGTTTGAGGGAGTAACAACACCCTTAGACTTTCATATCTTAGTTGATGTCATTTTGAATGGATTTGGGAGCATTTAGGGGCAGTTCCACCACAAAACCTCTGGGGTTTCAAACACTTTTCTACCACTTTTAAAGAATCTTTTTAGTGTTATTTTAATAAATAATTCCTCAACTAAACTAATCCAAACCAACGTCAAATTGATATTGTCATTCTTAACTGAGCTTTGTTTATTTTCAGTATATTGTCTGCTCTACATTAAGTCAGAATGTCTTTCCAGTTTTTTTCAGTTGTTGAAAAAGATCAAATATCCCAAACGTTCAAAGGAATCTATAGAAATCACACACATATAAAAACTTTCTCCAGCATTTTGCAGATAATGTAGTTTCTCTCACAAACTTTTTCTGACTGAACAGCCAGAACATGATCACCTCCTCTCAGAAACAGAGCCGCGCTTTGAAACTAGTCCAAGTGGAGCAGCACATTACAATGTCGCAAAACTTTTCAAGGTCTTCCATCTAATGTTTCCTTTGATAATCTCTGGCCGGATTAAGGTGCATAATGTGAAACCCAATGAGGTGTGCTTGCAGGTCCCATTCACAGACAGGCCAACCTAAAACAGCGTCTCACTAAGACATGATGTAACCACCGTTTGAGCGGAACTCCTCCTGAGTGTAGATGATGTGCAGTCTTTCATGTGTGAAGAACTTGGCTTGCAATGAAAGGGCAACTGCAATTAACAGGGTTTTGGACACCACCGCTTTTGTGAAGTCAAATCCCCAACACATTACGAATGTTTTGTGTATCCCAATGTGGAATTGTAATTTAGTATTATTGCTATGTTCTAGGTAATTAAAGTTTGCTCTCCTATGACAGATAACAATCCGGTACATCACATTTCTTATTTTATGTTATCTTACTTTAGCAGAGTTTAGTTTATTATGATCCTGATTAGTTTTCATAGGTGTAACACGTATATTCAAAAATATATATTTGTCTTGTTGCTTAACAATTAGTCTCGCTTTGCCAGACCTTCCTCCACAGCGCTGTGGAGGAGGGTCTGGCTAGTCCACACAGAAAAACGTGCTCTGGTTTATTGGCATGTCTTTAAACCAATCACAATCGTCATGGCCGGTTGTAAGCGCCGCACGGAGCCCTACTGCCACTGTAAAATAGCCTCGGGAAGGAACTTGTTTTGGTGGAACGTGTAATGTAGTTGTTTAAGTCATGCAACAGAAAACTCAGATTGGACAGATAGTCTAGCTAGCTGTCTGGATTTACCCTGCAGAGATCTGAGCAGCAGTTAACCATTAGTCCTCATAAATCCACCGGAGTTTAAAATTCCAACACAAAGAAAGCGGAAGGTAACGGACATCCGGCCAAAAAGAGGGCCATACGGCGAAATTTCCGGCGGCAATGGAGCAATCCCGGAAGTGGAAGGTCGTGGATATAGACCACTTAACAATAAACAGATGTGATGCCTCTAGCACACACAGAAATGGCAACTATTTTTAAGGTTGAAAAGGCCGTGGCTTTGGCAAATACATGTATATAGTTATGTCATGGTTACAGTTAGGAAACTTTAAAATACTTGGTTAAGGTTTTGGAAGGATTAAGAACAGTAATTGCCGGTCTGTAACAGGATGTTATCTCATTTTTGGACAGAAATTGTGAGGTGCAGTTTCTAATATACTATAATATACTGTTTCTAGAGGGTTGACACTAAGAAATAGGAGAGTGATGCATCTTGACACAGTGACCCACATCTAGAAGCTGGCAAGGTGCAGGCTTCTACAGAAGCATGGCTTTTTGATGCATGCGGATGTGTGTTGCCCTTAAGGGACACTTGAAAACATTACAGTTGCCAGTTTATTAGGTACACCTAACTAATGCAGTCTAATAAACAGTCCTACAATACATTTTCATTATACTGAGAGGTGTTTCTGTTATTTAGCCTACCTGCTCATTGTGAGGTGTGACAAATGAGGTGGACAAAGTAATAAAAACTGTATAATGCAATACAAACTGCAACCTCCAAATTGATCGCACAGTTGAATCATACATCTCTAAAACAGCTTTTGCTGTGGTTCCTAGTATGCTCTTTTATAAGCTACCCTGATCCAAAATATTGTACATTAATCTTGTATCATTGTTTTTATTTGCTTGAGATATAAATGCATACCAACATTGCTCCCACAATTAGACTAAATTGTGGGGAAGTAGTTTAAAAATCTGATCATCTCAACACTGACCACTGTTATTAATCAGCAACCGTATCAATCCCACTGAGATATAATCTACAGGGTCGTAAACTGTAGATGACACAAACGTAATACCGATGTTTCACATGCATTGTGTAGCTTTACCAGCATGAGAGTCACATTTGCTACCTGCAAAGCTGAGAGTTAACTACTGTCTTTAATTTCTTTATTTGTCTGTTTTTGTTTTAACAGTACAAATCAGAACAGCTCCTTTAGGTTTGGATAGAAATAAATGAAGGTCTTATAAATGCCATCACTCTTTACAATCAGTCAAATCCTTCAGGCAAACACACTTACCCTCAGTGATCTCAACTCAAACTCCAGGGGTGGAAGGGAAGGAGGCGGAGGGAGGATGCCTTTTGAAACTGAGAGGAGCTTCTCTGAACCATTACCCATCAGCCCCTCCGCTCTCAGAGGGCTAATCCCAGGGGGAGAGTGGGCGTCCGCGGAGTATGCGTTGTCTCGTATGCGTTAATGGGGGATTACACATGTTAACATCTATCTCACAGTGCGCTTGGCCAAAGGGGCTCTGCTATAGGGGTTTAGCATATGAATAAGGAATAAGAGGATGATTGAATAGCGGCTATAGT
The DNA here is from genome assembly GCF_010015445.1 of Perca fluviatilis. Taxonomy (NCBI): domain Eukaryota; kingdom Metazoa; phylum Chordata; class Actinopteri; order Perciformes; family Percidae; genus Perca; species Perca fluviatilis. Next base: position 9,285,260 of record NC_053130.1, on the reverse strand, counting down.
GAGAGTGAGAGCTGCCACTCGAGGTGGTAGAGTGATTAGGATGACACAAAGAAGGAAATCTCTTGGAGAAAAGCTCGCTCTCAGCTGAATGGATTTCATTCAGCTGATCATTATTTGGTACATATGTTGCTTATCATTTAAAAATGTTTGATTAAGTGATAAAATGTACAATAAAAGAAGAATTCACTTGAATGAGTGAATTATTCAATTTAGGATTGAGCATCTTGATTATGATGGGGTGCTAGAGCTCCCCTGTGAAACTTAATCTAATGGAATCCATTGCTCTTACAAAGCATTTTAAAATACCACATCTAGTCAATGGAAAGTGAATCATTACTCAAATGCATGAAATAACAAACATTTGTGAAAAAACACTGCCGTGGCAGTTTTCAGAGACTATTTGTGGAGAGAGTGTGCTGCTACTTCATTAGTCAACTAGCTGTTCAAGTGACAATAAAACCAAATGTGCAAAGCTACTCAGCAACTGATTTACTGGAAATGTGTGCACTTTATTCAACAATAACAACTTGGCATAGGGCCTGCATCAAGGCTTTATTTTTTACAGAACAGGTTAAAGCGCAGCCTGTACTGAATATGTATCAATTATTCATGGCAGACTAAACCACATAATGTGTAGTGTATTGTGCATCAGTTGGCGCTGCCAAGTTCTCTTTTACAGATTGGCAAACAAAACAAACCCTCGACAGCATCCGTTGTGTCAACAAACGGCCAATAACAACATAGGATTACGTTGACAAAGCCCTTTAACGGCTGTAAGAATTATGACAGGGAGACCTCCGTTTGTTTACCGTTTCCTCCCTATGTTCAACATTAGTTTCTGCTAACTGTGACCACGATCATTCCCGAAGAAAACCTTAACCATGAACAGTGTTAGATCAGAAAACACTTTGATATTTGTAACAGTGATTTGTAATGGTTTTGGAAGGCACTAACAAATGATGTGGTCCTGCCGATGAGGACATCAGCTTATTTTGTCATTTCATTTGAAAGACTTGGTTTTATGTCAGGGGGAAACATTCATCATATCGCCATAGTCTGACATTAACCAGTTGATTTTAAACGTTATGATATATCACCAAATCAAAATATTAGTCTAAACCTGGTCAAAGCAGACAAAATGTTTTACAAGAAGGAATGGAATTTCATAGACTATTTTCAAAAACTCTGTGCATTCGTTTTAGTTCTGTCCTGAGACTCGGTGATGGAATTGACATGCAGCGCAGACATCAGCTCAGCTCTCGGGGAGAGCGAGGTGTTTATTACCTGAAGGTCAGCCCTTTTGTGTGGAGAAACTTCTTGCCAGATGAGATAGGGGAGTAAATTGCAGATCTATCATCCCCTCCCTCCCTTCCTCCCTCTCTCTCTCTCTCTTTTCTTTTCTGCTCTCATACTCTCTCCTCCTCATTCTTGCCATTCTCCTCTCCTCTCCCTCTCTAAAGTGTTCTCTTTTTTTCTTGATGCTCACATTTTCATCCTCATCTTTGGCAATCTACCGGTCATATTCTAAACCACCGTTTCCATACTCTTTGTGCTTCAATCCTCCTCTCTTTCTGCCTCTCGCACACTCCGTCTCTCCTTCAGTGTGTGAAATCAGTAGAGTAACCGTTGGCACTGGCTGTGATTTATGGCTCACTCTGAGCGGGCCCTTATCAGGTGCAGGCAAGCCTCTCTGTGCTGCTGCCTGCGTCTGAATGACAATGGAGAACCAGTCACATTATGCTCCGCAGCCTCGCCCCTTGCATTCTGGACACTGCAGATTACATCTAGCTCCTTGATTTATGGACGCCATTTTGGCTCCTGAGAGGGACATGAAGTGGAGGTTGGAGTTGGGGGGAGGAGGTGGCGGGGGGGGGGGGTTCTAAGGCCAGCGCTCGGCCAACATCGTTTTGAAGGGAACCTGGTGGAGGTGTGTTTTATATGCATATGTGTGTGGGAATAAAAACCGATGAGTGAACAGTATTTATGTGTGTGTGTGTGTGTTTGTGAATATGAAGGTGTCATTTATCATTGTGTCAGGAGTTTTTCTGCACAGGTATTGACAGTGTCTGTTGTTGGAAGCGGTGTGCAGCCATATCAACATTAAAAGCTCAGGATTAGACCGAATAAAGCTGTACCATCAGCCTCTAGTGACCAGAGACACTGAGGTTCAATGGGAAAAGGAAATAAATAGAAAACTGAGGTGACGAGATTTTAAAATATAAAAGGTGAAGCAAGAGTTTGCCAAATGCATTATCAGAAGGGTTGGGGGGGCTGTTTAAAAAAATCTCTCATCTCTACTCCGTAATTGAATCATTGCCATGTGCATCTCTGGAGATAAGATATGTTATTTGGGGAAATTATTTAAATGTAGAACAATGTGTTAGCTAATGTAATTAACAGGCAACTATCACAGCTGCAGTTCTTTATAGGAAAGAAGAAATTGTGTAATCTAACACATTAAATAAGGGAAATGAGCATCACATCTCAGACTTAAACACAGCAGGCGTTTTGCATTCATTTGGCTCAACAGTCAGTTTTTATCGCATGCATATTGAGAAAAGACTATGAAATGTCACTTTGGTCTTTTGAGGTTGCAGCTGAATTAAATATGAGGAGAGAAGAAGCAAAATTTGAAAAACTGACACCTATACAAAATACCAGAGAGACAATGGGAATCTGGCTGCTCCTGATGTTCTGCTTAATATTATTTTAAAAGTAAAAAAAAAAAAAAAAAAAATCTTATTTGTGCACCCCCACTCGCACCAGATATACTTCTTCTTTGAAATCTACCCAAATCCCCCCCCAAATTCAGCAGTTCACTAAGCATTGCTCTCAAACTTTAATTTTTTTAACTTTTTGATTAATATCTTTCTAAGATATGCAAATACTGTAAATATATTTAATTTGTGGGTAATAATGGAATATCACTGCTCTACACAATAGTTTAACAGCTAGAGAAAGATTGTGTTTAAAGAAGCAAGAGCCACAGAAAACATTCTCCCATTTCCAAACTAATGGTCTAAGGTAGAACCTGCCTGAGTGTAGATGAAACTAACACGAAAGCTAAGCTAATAAAGCTTTAATGCATGCATCAGGCTGTGACCTTTCTAGTCTTTCGGCTCAGTCGCTTGGGGTTGCTTCTATTCGACAACAACTGGGAATAAATGTAAATATACATGTAAATGTCATTCTCTTACAGTGAAGTTCCCTTTTCCTGTTTTCTCTGACCTGGCCTGTAAAATGGCCACCAGTGAGGCCTCTGGTGACAGGCAGCTGGCTGATAAATGTCTCCCTGAATACATTTCTACAGCCATGAAAATCAAAGACTTTTAGAGGAGGAGATCTTGGATAGGGCGCAGCTCGGCACAACCAGAAAAGGGAGGAAGGTCTGGAAAGTTGTGGTGCCTCGTGTTCCAAAGGCAATAAGAGCTGTGGCTTCAAGTGGGTTTTTATACAGACAGGTTGTTATGGTTCTTGCAGTTGCCAAGTGGCGAAGGGCTAAGTGGAGATAATATGTCCTTGTAGCTCATCAGAATATGGAGAGGCAATGTGGGCGGTGTGCTTCGTGGACAGATGGCCAAAAATCACATGTAACACAGTACAGACCCACCCTCCCTGTGTTCAATGCAGGAGAATTCCAAACAGTAGCACAAATTATTTGCTAGGTCATATTTAGGTGACACCATTTAGCCTATTTATGTCTCTTTATGCTTTGTTCCAATGGAAATGTTTTGAATATTACTGTGGAAACTTTAAAAAAATTGCATTGTGTGTATCATATTCAGGTTTTGCATTCATTTTACAATATCCTGATTTTTGTAAGTAGCATATGGTGTCAAAACACATGAGTTTGTGGAACATATCAATGTGAAAAGTATCATTGGTACCTGACAAAAATGGGAAATAGATTATTTAAAATATTACTTTTTATATAATGTACTCTATGTGCCTGTGTGTGTGTGTGTGTGTGTGTGTGTGTGTGTGTGTGTGTGTGTGTGTGTGTGTGTGTGTGTGTGTGTGTGTGTGTGTGTGTATGTGTGTGTGTGTCTCAGAGAGAAAGAGAGATGGTGGTGGCAACTTGGGTGGCTTCCCATCTAAATTGGGCTGTGTGAATGCTTTTTGTCAGAGTTGATTTCTCACATGGACACACAGTTTTGACAACCCTCAGTAACATATTGCATTCCCAAGTCCTGACTCTAACCTTAACCTAATTCCAACTTTTAATCCTAAAACCAAGCCTTTATCCTTAAACAGTCCTTTGAAGTGGTACAGACCAAAATATGTTCGCTTTCCAAAAATGTCCTGACTCTGAAGGTCTAACACAAGGTCCTCAGAAAGATAGAAGTTCAACAGCACACATACTCACACACGTGCAAAAATAACTACAATTAGTAATTTACTACTGATGGTAAAACTCACCCCTGATGTACACTTCATGTCCTTCATGTATCTATTTAGGTAAACACAAACACACTCATTCACGCACAGATCCTAAAAAATACACAACCACATATGCAAACACAAATGCAATATATACCACATCAAATCATTGTACTGTATCACACAGTCAAATGGGCTCGCTGACACACACACACACACACACACACACACACACACACACACACACACACACACACACACACAGGTTTGTGGCACTATCTTTGTGGGGATCCGTCATTGACATAATGCATTGCCTAGCCCCTTACCCTAACCTTAACCATCACAACTAAATGCCTAATGTTAACCCTTACCCTAACCATAACCTAATTCTAGCCCTAATCCTAAAACCAAATCTTAACCCTCAAACAGCCCCTTTAAACTTGTGGGGTCCAGCATTTTGGCCCCACAAAACTGTTGGGACCCAACAAGTATACTGGACTCCCGGTTTTTGGACCCCATGAATATAGTTAAACAAGAACACATAAACACACACACACACACACACACGCACACACACACACACACACACACACACACACACACACACACACACACACACACACACACACACACACACACACACACACACACACACACACACAGATACACACTCAAAGGGGCACCAGACAGGACTTGGAAGGGGTCCTGGACACTGTCATGGGTCCACACGTCAAATGAGCCGGGGAGCCAAACAACAACAATAACAACAGGAGTTAGAGCATATGGGGCTCTGTACCAGCTGAGAAGGGCCACCGAGGTCCCCTGTGTGTGTGTGTGTGTGTGTGTGTGTGTGTGTGTGTGTGTGTGTGTGTGTATGTGTGTGTAAGGGGGATAATAACTAAAGACTGGTGCCTAGAGAGATGAGAGAAAGGAAAAAGTGTGGTTGAGAGAAAAAGGGGAGAATAAAAAGCTAACGCTGCAGGCCTCAAGCCTTCATGCTCTTTTCTTAAGGTGCTCTCCACTTCTGATAGTTTTGGATCACTGTTTGTATGTATTCTAGCACAGAAGCCACATCCAATAGTAATACAAACCAACACAAATGTTGAACAGACATGTGGGCACTGGGCAGACATACTGTAACATCTGTTTTTGTTCCTTGACTTCTTGGCTTATTTTGAACACATTTCAGTAAAGCTTTGTTTCCTTCCAGTTTTGACTGAATTCAGGCATCATGTTGGCTATTTGTCTTTGATTTCATTCTTGTAACTCTTCGTTATTCATGCCAATGATGACTGATCACTAGTGCTGAAATGATCAGTGGAATAATCAATCAGTAAGAAACAATTGTCTTTTGATTAGTTAATCAACAGACAGTTATTTGAAAAAAAATTAACAATTAATTCATCTTTGAGTGCAAAGAGAGCAGTGCCAAGGATTTGCAAAGTGCAAAGCATTTAAAGTGGGGTTGTACAAGGTACTTATGCATAGTCACTGCATTAGCTACAGTAGATTGCGGTCAGCACATCTCTAGTTTGGAAAAACAGACCGGAGTACCGACACGGAAGCAAAGCAATGTACTGCTATTGACTGGGGCAGCAACAAAAATATACTTTATATACTGCTGGGTATCCTAACCTATATTAATACATCATAATTTATTAGTTGATTTATATTCTTGTAATAATAATATGTAAGTTACTAAACTGTGGATTAGAAAGTACAATATTTGCCTCTAAAATGTAGTGGAGTAGAAGTAGATGTATAAAGTACTATAAAATAGTAGTAGTAAAGTACACATACTGTACCTCAAAATTGTACTTAAATACAGTACTTGAGTAAATGTACTTAGTTAAATTCCACCACTTTATAACACTCTCTGCTATCACTAAATCTATGACATTCTGATTTGAATTTTCAAACCTAGATTTCAAATGCAGCAGGTCATCTTTCACTGTGTACAACCTGTCTACAAACTGAAAACATGAGGACAAACGTATTAGAAACCATCAGATTTCTGTCACATGGGAGAAACGAGAATCAGACTTTACAGTCTGAGAGTCAAAGTGAAAGTCAGAGAAACTGTGAGAGCGGGTAGGAGGAAGTGGAGTGGGGCTGAACTCTGGGCAAACGCTCCATGGCAGCAGATTAAGGAGGTGCAGAGCAGGGATTACCCACCATGAATAAAATAGTACCCGCTGGGCTTGTGTTTGTCTGCCTGCCTGCTCTGTACACACACTCCACAGCTGAGCACTCACTCACACACACACACACACACACACACACACACACACAACACACACACACACACACACACACACACACACACACACACACGCGCGCACGCACGCACGCACACAAACACACACGCATACAGAGGCATACAGAGGGTCCCACTTCAGCTACATATATTTGCGGAAAGAAATACACACAGAGAAGGAATTATGTATTCATTTACCTTGATGAGTGTCATTCCTAATTGATGCACTAGGGAGAGCGATAGAGCTAGCATGTGTATCTCTGCTGGAAAGATAATCAATAATAAGTCATATATTTTCGCAGGATCCAGCGCTTTTCTCTATTCTCACATAATCACATTTGTCTTTATGTGTTCAATGAGGTTTCAATTTAAAAGTGTTTTCAGATTATAAGCCTCCTGTACTTGTATTTATTAAAATACTTCCTTGCTATCAGCTGTTTGGTATTTTCCAATGTTCATTTACACAAGCAGCATTGCTTCTAAAGCTATTGAACTACATGCTGTGATTATGTCATATCGGACAGACAGTAATTATGAGCAGCCAAGTGAGAGAAACTGTTCAAGTCAGCAACAGTTGTGTCAACAACCCATCTAAATATGGGTAGTCAAATATTAACACTATCAATGTAGCTAATTACAAAGAGGCTATTACTATTACTGCTACTACTGCTATTACTTGGTTTGTATGTAGTTGCACTTGATTACAAGCTCTACAAATATGTAAGATGATAAAATTTGCTAATTTGTGCTCAATTTACATTTATCTGGTGTGATTACAAGACAAGAAGTGGGGATGACCATGAGATATGATTAGATAAGAACCTTTATTGTCATTATACTACTGTGCAAGACAACAATACAGCGGAATTATGATGGCACTCCCTGATACTAAAAACAATATAAAATGTGGGTAAACAATATAAAAGTCAAAATAAGAGCAGTACACAAAATTATAACAAATACAAATTCATTTAAATAATTAAACAAATACAATTTAAACAACTCGATTTAAATGAATAAACACAAATTTCATCTTTTATTTTTTTTATGACCATATGTGAGAGATAGGTTTTCTTGTACTTCCCACTCTGTCAACATGGCTCTAAAGTAACAGTATGTTAACAACAAATAATGTTGATATAACTTAATTAACAACTGCAATTGAATCTGAATACATATAACAGTTTGCAGGCAGGTGCCCATGGTTTAAGCGTCATAATACTCTCAAAGCTTTGATGATTGTATTGTAAACCTTATTGAATAAACCTTAAGTAACACACTTAGAGACAGCCATATGATAGAAATACAAATATACACAATTATATACTGTATATATACAGCAGACACAACACTGCATAAATACACAAACACCCAGAGGGCCTGCATATGCTCCCACAATACAAAAACATACAGACATAAATTCATATATTTTCAGACACATACCAATTAATATATGTATATACAAAGACATGGGCCTCAAAGGGCATACACACACACACACACACACACACACACACACACACACACACACACACACACACACACACACACACACACACACACACACACACACACACACACACACACACACACACACACACAGAGCTACGCAGCGTTAACTAAACATACCGAAATGCACTACAGTACACACTCACCCTCTCATTTCATCTGAAAGACCCACTTGTAATGCTATCACTCTAAACGTCAATTTTTGCACTTTTGCTCCTGTAATCCCAATTACAGAGCTCATTCAAAATGATGGATAATCCCTTTCGTAATGCCTAGTGAAAACAATTTGGCCGCTGTACTTGGGGAAACCTAAGAGGAGAGCCGTGCCACACACATCATTTTTCAGCTTACATTTACAGGGCTCATAAGAGCATGGCTTGTAAAGTGACTTTTGGGTGAGTTGATTCTGGCCAAAATTGGCTCTCGCTTTCCTTGAGAATATGGTCAAACACACACACACCGACTCAGAGAGAGTAAAAAGAGAAAAGAAAGATAGCGTGGCGAGAGAGGTGGAGAAGGGAAATTAAATAATAAGATATGAAGTGAAGAGAGAACAAAAAAGTGCCAGAATATTTAGAAAATAAGGCCGGGATCAGGAACAAATCTTGAGCAAAAGAAAGGATGGAAAACAAACCAATGTGAAAAAATAAGGATGCTTAACCACAATTGCAGTCTCCAGGCATCATAACTTACATTAAAGCTTTCAGCGCGAGGCCGGTGTGGTGTGGGCTGCAAACAGGGCCGGTTACACCAGGTTCCTGATGACATGACTACTGGGTGTGTGGAGTAATTCCTGCAGCAATGGTTAGCTACCAGGGGCTTGGGGTTTGGCACACATGGATGTTTCCACAGCACAAGGATGTTTTCATGTGATATGCTTCTTCACTCTGTGGGGTTTTTATATGTATTTTTTCTAACTGCTGTAATTTTCCATCTGAATTGTGAATATTCGCTAACGTTTTAAATGTTGCAATTTATAAATTGCTGTCAGCTGCATTGGAACAAATAAATATGTTAATGAATGGAATATGTAGTGACATGAGAAAAAAATGCACCCAGAGGAAAAAGTTTTAGCAAATTAATTCAAGAATGACAGAAACAAAATGACACAAAAAGTAGGAAAACTTCAACTGCCAATAGGGAAGTACATATTAGTTTTTGAGGTAGTATTAGCATGCCTACCTGGACTGACATTCATAAATTACATTTCTGCTACCCGGCTGATTTCATTTTACAACTGAGGCAAAACTAATTTATTTTTAATTTAAGACCTGAATTTGCATCATTTATGGGCTTGTGAAAAAGGGTCACGTTATGCTTGAACAGAACTAGTATAATAGTATAGTATAATATAATGAAATAACTGTTATAATGTGTAGTCTGACCTGGTCAAATAACAAAAGTGTTTAAAGTTGGAAAATGGGCTGGCACATATGACTTTCATGTGATTGACCGGAGTTTGTGCCACAGACTTGCAATTAACGTGTGCTTTCTCAAACCATAACCAATCGTCTTAGTCGCCTATCCCTCCATCATTTACCTGGTATTTGCAATGACCATTATCTTTACCTTTAGGCTACTACATGTGCCATATGCAGATTTTGTAAAAAAAAAAAACATTGTTGTGGAACGTTCAGTATTGACATTCTTGTCTGGACATATTGTTGGAAAGATACAGCAGTAAATTCATAAAGTTGATATATTATTATTGACAATACACTGAGTGAATAATGTGGTGATCATGAAAAGATGAACAGCAGTTAATGCACTACACCTAGACTGGCACTGTGGGACTATGAAGCAGTGGTTACCACAACTGAGGTGCCCTTGAGCAAGGCCCTTAACCCCAACCGCTCCAGTGGAGCTGCTCAGTGGCCAGCAGATCAGACTGTGGTTGTACTGGGCAGCTTCCAGGTATGAATGTGGAACTGTGTGAATGTGATCATTGAACCTCCCCTGAATAAATAAAGGTTAAAAGAAATAAAAGCATCTGGTCTAATTTAATACATCCCATTTTGTATAACACATTTAGGTGGAGCCAGCGAATATCATTCCCTCTCTCCACACTCCCTCCGATAACTTTATCCTTCTGATATTTACTTGCTGTGCCTCTCCCCTTGTCTTTCTCCAGACCCCTCATCACTTCCTTCTCTCATTTTACTGGCTCTTCTCCCTCCTCTCGCAGCTTCTCTCTCCTTCATTCCCTCCCCAAATTTCTATCCCCCAAGTTTCCCCCCTTCTCTCCATATCTGTCCCCTCTCATTAAAACTCTTCTTCTTCTTCTTACATCTTTCCTTTTTTCTCAGCCTATATCTCCCTCCTCTGCTCCCTTTGTTTCTACTCTCCATCGCTTTTTTTACCTACGGCCTCTGTCATTAGCCTATTTTGACTCTCCGTTCCTACATCTTATCCCATCTCTCTACCCCCTCCTCACATTCTGACATCTCTCCTTCAACCCCTTATCTCTCTCCCCAAACCCTTTCTTCGTCTTTGCTTGGTTCCTCACCTTCCTGTCTTTCCCACATCCCTTTTACTCCTCTTATTTTCTCCTACCATATCCCCCAGATTTTATCCGGGCTGTTTCTCCTCTCTCTCTCTCTCTCTCTCTCTCCCCCATTATTACCCCCCCCCCCCTCCCCTACGTCCCTGTAGCCGTTCCCCAGGCGGTTGGGTGCGGAGGGCGCTGGCTGGCGGGGTGATGGATGACCATTAAGGCAGCTTATTGGAAACAGTCTGATTTATGGGCAAGCGCTGCCTCGGCCTAATGGCTTCATTTCTTTCTGCCGCCACATGATGTCACAGCCAAGGTCACCGCGGCAACGCCCCCCCTTTGTTGTGGTTTCGCTCGCTGATGACCTGAGAGGGATGGAGGGATGGAGAGAGAGAGAGAGATGAAGGAAGGGACAGAAAGGGGGTTGTGTGGTTTGTTTGCGAAAGCAGAGAGGTGATGTATGAGTGTGTTTCGGCGAAATGGGGTGCGTTTGCAGAAATGCTTTTGTACAAATTTTGTTACGTATGGAAAATGTGTTTTTACTGCTTATCCTTCAGCCCCTTTTCTAAAGTCTCCCTTTTCTCTCCCTGCTCTCCTGTGCTCAGTAAATTTAAAAACTCCATCTCTTCTCCTCTCCTCCTTCCTCTCTTTATCCATCTCCTCCCTTCCTTCCATACCCCCAATGACAGAATACGATAAAAAAAAAAAACACACACACACACACACACACAGGTTTACGGCCTTCCCTCAGACAGCTATTACTCACTTCTACTTTAAATGAGTGCCGTCAAATATATGGGGCCAGCCATTAAGAAACCGATCAATAAAAATGCCATTAAGGGTGGAGTAAAAAAACGCTGATATTAGTAAAGCTCAAAACAAAATATTTGATTTTCTCTCTGATAGTTAGCGAGATGTGCTCTTGGATGAGGCTTTGAGCGGAGATTGAGTCAGAGCGATTGGGCGGTTTGAAGGTGTGTTGTGTGTTGCAGTCAGTTATTTACCCAGGGACGTTAATTCAAAGCTCTGTGTGATATTCCCATCTGCCAGTCTGCGCTTTTCTCATCAAATTCTGTCTCAGGAGGTGACAGTCTGGTTGAAAGTTGTGCAGACTTTTAGCAGCAGTTCTTCAATATAAACAATATTTAATTTTTGAGCAATATGTTTGATTAGCTTAGAAACGGTCTTCGATAAAAACCTGCTTTCAAGTGCAGTGCCTCGATGTTTTCATCTTTTGTGTAGAAGTTCTTTACTGCGAGTAATAATCTGAAGTGTCATCTGGTCACGTACTTTATCTTTTTCTGAAAACTTCCAAAGACCATGATGAGTGCATTTGTGTGCCCAAGTGGAAACTCAAACCCCCAGCTCAGGCTTGGAAGAGCTTTCACAGGGAAACTGAAATTAACTCCAACACACTCGTGTTGGAATTTAGCATAAATCACAACTAAAGAGAAAAGTACAAACTGTCTCCTCAACAGCAGTGACACAGCTGGACTCACTGGTGTTGGATCCACTCCCCTCTGGTATCCTGTCATGTTACATGATTTCTGGGGTTTTGCAGTTTGAAGGCTGACACTGCTGCAGCTGCTTGAGATTTGGCTTTGCCTGCAAATCAGGAACACAGCTATGTTGCTATTGATAGTTCATAATCAAATTATGATGAATGGTAAAGCTTGTGGCTGCTATAAAAAAAAAAAGAAAACAGGATTATATCAACAGTCTTGAACACAATTAGGGGCAGAAGACAAGAAACACACATTCCCATCCCTAAAACCAGTGGTGGAATGTAACTAATTTACTCAAGTACTGTACTTAAGTACAAATTTGAGGTACTTGTACTTTACTTGAGTCTTTTCTTTTCATGCCACTTTCTACTTCTACTCAAATACGGTTTAGAGAGAAATATTGTACTTTTTACTCCACTACATTTATCTGACATCTGTTTTAGTTACAAGTTGCTTTACAAATGAAGATGTTTGCACACAAAACACATGTAGTTTATAAAATATGATGTTTTATTATAAATTAAACTACCCAATAATATATAGGCCTAGAAGTATAGCGGACATAATTAGTCAATTAAACACTTACTTAGACTGTTTTTATTGTTTCCAGTTTCTAAAATGTGAGGACTTTTCTCCATTGAGTACTTTTACTTTTAATACTTTAAGTACATTTTTCCTGATGATACTTACTTACTTTTACTTAAGTGACATTTTCAATGCAAGACTTTTAAAATAAAAACCTATGATTTCTTATTTTAAAATGTATAGCGAAGACAGCAGGATTGCCCCGCTATGTTGCTTATTTTTTGCTGTAATTTTCTACAGTGTGGTCCAGTGTCTATAGGGATGAGAGAGAAGAGAGTTGACTTTTTAGGCAACATATTTCAGTTTTTGCTTTCTATATGTGTTCTTGCTTCTCAGCTCTCTGTAAATGCCTGCGCATGTGTGTTTCTTTAAGATTACCCAGCGTTCGTCCACGTACACGTGTGTACCTTACAAGTACATGTGTGTGGGAAACCTTTGCACTCATTTGTTTTGTTTAGGTTCGTTTAAGCGCCTCGGCTCGTGAGTTTTAATCACTGTGTAAATACGGGAGTCTGACTTCATCTGTGATTTATTTATTGACAACAGACGTTCAGTGTTAACCACTGGGTGCTGGGAACTAGCCACTCTAACACTCAAATTCTAGTGTGCGGTCATTGTGGATGGCTTTTTTGACTGACCATGGATGCAGTGGGACTATCAGACCTGTATCTACAGCACTGTGTCAGTGAAGGACTATGGTCTGGCTACACCACCTATCTATTCATGGATAGGGGAAAAACAATCTAGCTTGTTTGTATTTCTTAAAACGAATCACAACTGTCCTGGGTGGCTCTAAGCCCCGATAGCAGAGATCGCGAGAGAGACATCTGGCGCATCCCAGAGTGTCCCCTCTCGCAGGTTGAGCCAGACCACCTGCAGAAATAGTTCACACAACTCGTTGAAATCCACTTGACACAGCTTAAAATGTCACCCAGTTGTTTGTGGTGATACAATTTATTGTTGCAATTATTCAGTGTGCAGACTCAACTTGCTTTCTGGATTAGTCGCAGGCTTTGGTTAAACAAGAAAACGTTGCAGATTTATTTCAAACCATTTTGTGAAACCTGGCATTTAAAGTCATACACACATAACCAAAATTACCTTTGATTTTAATCATACAAACTTACAACATTAACACAACACCCTGGCAGCATGTTTTACTCCTCACACACTCATTTTTAACCCAATCAGATTCCGCTTTGAACATTACATTGCCACCCTACACACACCCTTACGTAATTGTCCACATTCAGAGCAGGGACCACACGCACAAATACACATGCATTTAAACATACAGTATTATTTGATGGTCCCAGCAACTGTGTGCATCACACACACACACACACACACACACACACACACACACACACACACACACACACACACACACACACACACACACACACACACACACACACACACACACACACACACACACACAGCTTACAAGACGTGGTCATCTCTGCTCTCTGTGCCCTGCCCGGTTTCTTTGTTTCTCCTGTTTGTTTAGCTGCCATGATGGATGGAGTCTTCCTCTGCTTATGTTTTTGGCCACCTCTTTGTGAGCTTTACCAGCTTTTTGTCTAAAGGTGTGTCTGGCCCTTAGAACATGCTCCAGACATGAGACATTGTCCAGAGTCTCTCCAGCATTCCCAAAACCAGAGCAGTGCAAACACCACTGGGTGAAAGTCATGACTGTTAGTCATAAGTCAAAACAGAAAGAACAGGCTGCTGTAGTGTTATTTGCTGATGTTGCTTCTAGGATTTGTGACTGATGTTTTGTCCTGTGAGCTAAATGTTGTGTATCTGTGAAGAGTGGAAGTACTGTAGGTTATATATATAGGTTATAGAAAATACTAAATCGTCCTTTTTTTGTTGTATCATTTTTAAAGACGTGTTAAAATATTAATATATTCTGTCTTTGCAAAGGTGTGCTTCTTTAAAAGGAATTTACCCAGCATTAGTTGACCACACGTGCACAAAATAACACATGCACATTGTCAATATAGCTTGATAAAAACCCTAAAATGCTCCAGATACTTTTACAGACTATCTTTTACACCTTTCTGATGATTATAAAGAAGCAACTTCCTAGTTTCATGATCTCTTCCTCTAAAAAATAAATGCACCAAAATGCAGATCTTTGGGTTTTCTGGAAAAGGTTGCGTTAGTCCATGACTACATACTGTATACTGCAGTTTACAGCTGGTTGTAGATAAATAGAGCTAAGGCTGTTGACAGCTGTAATACAAAATAGTCCAACAGCATGAGACAGTAATTAAAATGTACTTTTTGGAAAGTAACACTAAAATAAAATAAAATAACTTTCTCAAAATGCAGTCTGTTATGAAAGTAAAACATGTTCCTGCACATAATCAAAAATAAGTCTACTGTGTACAACTGCTCAACAGGACACGGGAAACCATGCATGGTTTTGATGAAAGAAAAAATCTGTACATAAACTGCTGACAAAAGAGCAAAACAGAAAAAATGAGCAAGAATACTATCAGTTGATATGTGTTGAAAATAACATATACCTCATAGGAGAGTATCTGGTCGAGGTGTGGCTGCAGGCTGGGGCTCCAGACTAGGCAACAACACACTCCTAAATCTCAGGCTGCTGCCCACCAAGCAATTCTCTTGGTAGGCAGTGCAGCACGCTTATGATTTATGACAAATCCCTCTCGCAATTTGTCACTGATGGCAGGAATGTATAATTCAAAACATTTTCTATTTTGCTGTGTGTTGGTTCCCTCCTTCTCCCCACAACATAACACCACACCACCACCACCACCATTCACACCAACCTCTCTCCTGCTTTATTAATTTGCTACATGTACACAAAAGTGTCTCAAGGCAAATGTCTTAAGATATGTTTGTTTTTGACTAAAGATGTGTTGTGCTGGAAAATGACACTGGTATGTGATTAAATGTTCTTGAAACGTGAAAACATTGCTCTTCCTGTATGTTGTGAAGTTCGTCTGTTACTGAAATGTTTGTTTCTGTATGATTGTGTGTGTGTTTGTGCATGCGCGTGCGTGCGTAGGTGTGTGTGTGTGTGTGTGTGTGTGTGTGTGTAAATGAGCTGCATGCTTGTACATCTGCCTTCTTGTTTTGCATGTCCATTTACAGGGACACATGTCTGTTCATGCTTACTGTATGTGTGTCTATGTGTGTGTGTGTGTGTGTGTGTGTGTGTGTGTGTGTGAGACAGAGCAACCTTGTATCCTAGAAATTATGTTTCTATACTACACATTCACAACAGATAATATGTTTAGAGAGAAATGGAATGCCGCCTGAATTAAAGTTGCCAAGTTGCAAAATATATCAGCAAACGTCCACTGGCAGTGTGTTTTGTTTTTTTTTATATATATATATATATATATATATATATATATATATATATATCTCATTTTTCCAATAAAATATCCACAACTCCACCATGTTTAGCAAAAATGGTTGTCTTGGTTTGATTTCATCAAAGTAAACAGTGACTTGAAGCACAAGACACAACATGTTTATTTTATTAACATTTAAAGTCTTTCTATTGCTTAAACCTGACCACACGCAGGACTCAGGATGCGAGGATTTCTATATACTATGAACTGTGAGCTTGTGTGTCCATGATTCTTGTGTGTTTTACTGTCTGTCTGCAGGCATGCATGTACACAGTATGTATGTGTGTGTGTGTGTGTGTGTGTGTGTGTGTGTGTGTGTGTGTGTGTGTGTGTGTGTGTGTGTGTGTGTGTGTGTGTGTGTGTGTGTTTTATATCCGCCCTCCCAACCCCCTGCAGCCCGCTGATAGCAGCCGCCAGGCCTTATCCCAGTGGCGAGGTAAAGATTGATGCTGCTCATCTACTGGAATGGGGCTATAAAAGACAGCGCTGGACTGTACACTCACCCTCCGCCTCCTCTTCTTGTTCCCCGCTCTTTCTCACTGCTCCTTCTTCCTGCTTTCTTCCCCCGTGATGTACACATGTACACATAGTCTCGTGAGTATTTTATCCATCTATCTAGCTATCTATCTGTGCATCTACAGTATCTGTCTGTCTATCCCCCCACACCACCTCAGTGACACTAAGAGCTGCAGTAAAACCAGACCCCGTCATGTTCCAAGGTGAGGGCTGATCTCATACTGACTTGCCCCCTTCGTTAACACTACACACCCCCACAACCTGGAACATTCTCCTACAGTGTTAAGTGCTCCTCCGACCTCAGCCTGTAATACCCCCCACCCCCTCTCCGGTCCCTGTTACAGACTTCCAGTATTTTACTTGTGCTGATGCCATCCAAGTCTTTTCTCACACTTTGTTGTAATATTTATGTATTAAGGGAAAATTTGCAAATAGTTTCTTCTCTTTTCAGTTGCTACCAGAATTGGAGACTGAAGACTTGATAGTTGCACTCAAGTCAGACTGAAGTCACAAAAAATGAGGCTTTAAGACTGAGATTTGATTTGCTATGGGACTGGACTTATGTAAGACTCGACTTCAGTAACAATATCGTCTTGCTTAGCAACACACCATTGATTTTTAATTGTGACCTATGCACCGAAATAGCTTGGCCTCATTCAGCTACTGTATGTAAAACGCTACTTTAAAAAAATGCTAAGTCGTTTCCTGTAATAGTAGTAAAGACTGGCATATTGACTTGTAATTTGCTTATGCAACCTTGTGACTTGATGTGTACTTGCCCTCAAGGACTTGACACTTAATGTGAGTTGACGTGGAGTTGTCTTATATTACTTGAGACTTAACTTGGACATGCCCCTAAAGACTTAATACCAGCTCTGATAGCTAATTTGTTTCACCTACTATATGTACCGTTACAAGCACTCAATCGAGAATGTTTTTCATGAGCCTCTCAATTGGTTTTTGAACTGTTTTGAACGGAATTGTTTTGAACTTTATTAAAGAAATGAGTCCCAGGGTTGCCATTTTAAATGTGCATCCATTTGGAGTGGGAAACAAATATGGAAGGATAGCTAATCAGAACAAAGGCTGACTCAAGATACCTGGATATATCCAGCAGATTTGCTGATGTTATGCTACAGAATGATGTTGCACTTTGCTCATCAGTGTTTATTGAATCGCTAATCAGTGCCCCAAATATAAATCCTTGTGTAGGCTATTAGTTCACTACACTGAAGTAGTGACCATTTTTTGTGAAACCCACCAGAGTTTGACGAGATTGTACATTGTAAATGGTCGTCATGGTAATATGGTCAATACGTCCACCGTCCCCTCTGGTTGTATAGGTTTCCCCTGTGGATCGCTCATGGTCTAGAGGAGAATTAACATGTTATGGAGTAAGTGATGGATAGGTTGGATAGGGGGAACAATATCCAATGGTCTGTGTTCCAATTGCATGCCCAGGCTGCTTATTTCCCATGGTACCCTTGGTAGGTCAGTCACCAATGGTGCTCTAAGCGCATCCTGTCTCGCAGACTAATTTTGCATTCTTTAATATTGCATGGAGCTCATTTAGAGGGCGTGGAGTTGGGTTACAGTTTGCACACATGGACACATATACAAGAATGCTAACACACTTTCTCTGTTGTAATTTTCCTCTCACCATTCTCTCGAGGGTGTATTTTAGGATGTTGCAGAGAATTTGGGATTGATGTGGTTAAACATGGCAAATGGTGTCTGTGTGTGTATGTGTGTGTGTATATACATTATTGTTTTTGTGCCATCTGTATGTCTATGTGTGTACAGTATACATGTGAATGGGAATATAAATGTGTACGTTAGTGTACACGCATATTCCCTAGCTCTTCAAAAAAGCGATTCAAACACCCTTTCTGCTGTACTCTGAGTCATCAATCACGCTGCCACTTTAATTTATGTGCCACTTCTAGTTGCATTGTCGTTTATTTGGGGGGGAAAGAATATTACCATTGCACAGTTCTGGGGAAAAGCGGCTTCTGTTTGTAGCATGCAGAGAGATTTACTGTATGGGCTGAAAACTAAAGCTATATATTCTGCAGAAATGCTTATGAAACAATGCACACTATTTTTTTATTCCATTTCCATACTATTTTAAGTATTTAGTATGTACTGTAGGCCTAACCTAAGCAAGACATGCAAAAAGATCTGCTACTACAGACACTGTAAATGTAGTTAATTCAATCTGGAAATAAATACCTAAAATCAGAAAGAAGCTACAAGAAGACAAATGCAGCTGTTTCATAAGAATGTTGACCTACTTCTGTTTATGTGTTGTAGAATCAGGTTTCAGAGGTCAAGGGTTATAAGTTGAGGGGTCATGCAAGTCATGACTGGATGAGGTCAATGTGAGGTCACTTCCGCTTGGGGATTCCAAACTATTCCTGTCCATCACATAAGGCAACCTAGAAGACCTCTTTTACCCAGAGCCTCTGCCCAAGTCCCTGCTGTCAGAGTGATGTATAGCAGAAGGCAATATATGTTGAGAGTGCAAGAAACTGAAGGAAGTCTGTTGGGGAAAAGATTTGCACACACGCGCACACACAAATATAGCTCTTGCTCCCCTTTTAAGATCTTACACATTCCACGCAAAGTTTTCCAAATGTATGTCACTGGCTGCTTAAAATACATTATTCGTACAGTATAAGTCACTAGATAGGTAGTCTGTATCCTTGATGTTCCACTTCCGAGATTGCTCCGGTGCCACAGGAAATTCCGCTGGATGCAGGTATTTTCCGTTTCCTTCGGCTTTCTTTATGTTGGAATTTTAAATTCGGTGGATTAATGAGGACTATTGTTGACTGCTCCTCCAATCTCTGCGTGGTAAATTGAGACAGCTAACTAGACTATCTGTCCAATCTGAGTTTTCTCTCACACGCCCATGCCGATTCTGATTGGTTTAAAGAAATGCCATTATCTGTGAAGTATTTGTTATTGATTTTTTTATTGGGTCATATTGGGGGTTCACTATTGTACTTGTATTCACACAGACCCTATAAACAACTAGTTTACCTTTATCCTTATAGGCTATTATAAAAACTGTGTAGACGAAGGTTCAATGGCGCAAAGCATTGTTTAAAACAGAGCACTGATGCTGCACTTGCATTGGCTGATCTATCTCTGAATATCTGTTCATGCATTATTGTTAGGTGTGATGCTTGTGAGTAGTTACCGAACAGAAGAAGCCATTTTCTCATAACGTTTCCAAAGAAATGTTCAAACCCTGTGGATGTGTCAGACTTTATCACATTGACACAGACACTGCAAACCAGCCTGGAAGGCACTCTTTATGAAAGCACTTGTGTTTTGTTGTGACAGTTCAACCTATGTGAATATCGTGATGCAATAAGCCAACCTGCTTTATTGACTATGTGAATCACCGTCAGCCTTGATTCAGTGTAGCTACCAGCTAAACGCTTCATGCTACGCGCTAATCTCCAGAGTCTAACTTGATCCAGGCGGAGCACATCTCTCCACTCTGCTTCAGAGATCTTCATCTTTGCAACAAGATTGAATTATTTCTCCTTTCTCTTGCTCAGTTGGAGAAATTAAGTTACAGTGACCAATAACAACCGACTTCTTGTGTCATAGACCTGTGTCAAGAATATACCAGCAGAACACATAGATGCTAATTTAGCAACAAGTGAGGGCCTACACTCCCTTTGACTATTAGAAGCAAATTACACTGACACAAAAAACCAAGCCAAGAAGAAGAAGAAACATATTCCCCATATTCTTTCAACAAAGACATTTTCACAATAGCTTCCAAAGTTAAGAGGATTGTGTGCAGCCTTATTGATTTTTTTGTAGCAGTGTCCGGGAGATGGCGCCGAGAAAATGAGGTCTGGCTCGAAGGTTTATGTCCTGCCACATTTAGGAGGAAACGTGAGCCGAGGATTCAGCTGGCCTTTTATTGTAAATGTGCTCCCTCTAGATGGACTTAAAGTGTCTGTTGTCCTGGCTGTAGGAGGAGAATTAAATATGAAGGGTATCAGTAAATGGGCAGGAAGACTCCAAACGAGTGCTTAGGGACAGTTTCCCATTATTGTCATCTATTATCTTGGACAGATTGTGATGTTGGCCACTGAGTCGTCGAATGCAATCCACTGCACATTGGTGGCAGGCAGACAGGTTATGGGTTATGTGAAAAAAAAGTAGCACAGTTAAACTGTAAACGGGATAATTTGGGTCTACTTTGCACCACAATCAAATAGAAAACATTCATAATTAATGCAGGATGTGAGACAATACATCAGAACATCACAACAGAGCTTCCAGTTCATGATTAAATGACTAAATAATGTTGAACTGCTGTAAGCATACTCTTATACGGTGCATTCAGCCATATTCTCGCTTATGGCAAACATGCACATCATTGTAGCTGTGTTATTTATTTTTTTTTTTTCAAGGAAGTAAAAAACTGAATTGTGTGAATATCTGACATATAAATCCTGTCTAGTGCCATGAGAATAGGTTGCTGAAAGATTAATTGAAGCTATGACCGCATATTCTTGTCAGGCATCCACCACTTTAGCACCACGTGATATGTAACTGTAGTTTTCTTACTGGATGTGTACTGTGTCAGATACTAGCTCAGTTTTGGGCTCACCTCTGCGTAGCCGCTGTAAAACGCAGGTCTGTACACAGACAGTCACTCTGAATAATAGGCCTGCAAGCCATAAATGTCAGCCCTTTAAATCACACACAATCCAGCACTGTGTCCCAGAGAGAGAATGCTTCATCACCGCTTAAACTACAGCCGCCCATTTATTATGTGTATGTTTATAAATCACTAAGGAGACCTCACATTCCTGAAGCCTGTAAAAAAAGAGAGAGCGAGAGGAAAGGAAGATTGGAACGAGAGGAAGAGCAGGAAAGGGGGACCGAAGTGAAGATGTGTGAAGCATGGTCAGCAGAGCTGCTGCATTCATCATGTCTCATTGTTTCATACTACAATGCATATGATGATAAATATTTTGGGGGAATGTTCAAAAACTGGATGCAAAGGCAGATGATTATTTAGTTGTGTTGCCTGTGTTTTGTAAGTCTCTCTCAATTGTTGTATTACTTTGAAAAACACCTGAGTGCAATTAGTACGAAACTAAAGCCTTAAGGCATGAAATAAAAAGATAAGAAAACTCGAACATTCTCTTTCATAATGCATGAAATTAGATATATCTTCATTCTGCTGTTTAAACAAAACATATGCAGGCATCATATTAAGACTGTATAGGGACGTCGAGGTGCACAGTGGCATGAAGTTTTATTTTAATCTGAGCCAAAAAAAAAACGTGAGACCACATATGAGTGTAAATTAGGTAAAAAGTCCCGCACAAGGTCTATATAATCTAAGTGAAAGACATAACACATCTTTTACTGTGTAACCTATAACCGTAGACATACACAATGTACACTCCTTCAGCCGTGATATCAGACAGGTGTCTGCGCAGTGTCAAGCTACACCACCTTTCTCCTCTTTTGTTATGGACAGTTAATATTAACACTCGGCTGACAGTGAATTCCCCAGCGTCTGCCAGAAATGTCTGTCCACAGGCAAAAATATCGCTTCTACTGAAGATCAGTCAAAATAAGCCAATCAGGTCTTTAATCCTGGCCCTTTAACAGTCCCAGCTCGGAGATTTACGAGTTACAGTGAGATGTACAGTTATCCAATATATGTATATACATGCTTTTTATGAAGCAGAGTGCTTTTACTCCCTCCATTCCCCCTCATAAAAGATGGCACATTCCTAGATTTTACTCAACCAGTGGTCCCTTTATGTTTGGCTCGAGGGTTTGGATGAAGACCGACTTTTCTTTTCTTTGTTCTCTCCAATCTCTCCAACGACTGTGTCCAAGTAAGACACAGAAAAACTGGTAGTACCGGGTAGATACACAAGATATGTGTGTGAGGTAATTCATTTGATACATTGATGTTTGTTCTGTCTTGCTTGTGTGGCATATTATACAGAAGTAATTCACTTCAAAATGCTGTTTTTGTTAAGGTTTGTTTAGCTATGAAACAAACTGTAGGTACAGTATTCTCATGACTTTTCATGATGCAAAGGACATACTAAATAATTTGTTTTATCTTATTTAATCACAATGTTGACATTTGTGGATTGTTCTGAATACATAACGTGGTTGATAAATGTATAAATGCCTTGGAATGACAAGACTAAGATTCATTGTACACAAGTTAAATGTCGATAAAGTTAAATAGGATTGGAGCTATGCTTAATTCATGCACAGTACACATTTTAGTTAAAATTATGGTTTATATATGGCAGTATATCTTCCTGAACTGATATCAGTGAATTTTTAAATCTTAAGAAGGAAAACCTGCAGTAATAGGAAATATTTTGGATTTTCATTGGAATTAATGGCAATACGATGAATAATAAATAAATAACAATAACAAATTACACTTGTATTATCCTTCTGAGATATAGCAAAAATCTAGTATTGCATTTTTTTTCAAATGATTGCCAAATGACCTATAGACAAACTTGTGCACCCACACTAAACAGTATTCCATTCACACTGACTGTAGTGTACCCCTCCTAATCACTGGCCCACTTTCTCTTTTCCCGGGCTGCTCTGTTTTCCCTCAGGTGCTGTGGGGAGTTCGACAGCGGAGACTGAGGAAACCACATCTCATCAGCTGCTTGGATCCAGCGGGCTGCACTGTGACACACTTATAGCTGTGCCCCCTTCAGATTCCAAATTCAGGTTTATCAAGTCTATTTTTTGTCTGGAAATTGTGGCTTTGACCCTTCACCACTGGGTGCTTGTGAGCCTGCCAATCTAGGAGTTTTCCCTTAATAGTGTCTCTAAAGGAGCCTCTGGAGAAATGGCATTACATTATTGTTTGAATACAACCACAAATCCCCAAAATCCAGTTCAATAGGGACCCATATTGAGTTTTGTCAGGATTACGTGGTTTGAGTCTTTCTTTCCCTCATATATGTTGATGTGATAAAGGAAATGCATTCTATAACTGTACATGGAGGAGGAGAAAGGGCATTTAACAGTCACTTGAATTAGGGCAGCACTACATTTCACATGAACATGCAATCAGAAGAGGGTTGAGAGTGAGCGAAGAAACAGGATGCAGCATGAAGAAACGTTCTACATGTTCTTTTGTTAAACTGCTAGAACATGGGAAATTTTGATCCAAAATTGGCTACATATTATTTTAAAAGTAAGTTGTTGAGCTTTTAAATGATGTTTGTTCTACGAACAGAGAAGTAATGGATACTTAGAAACACACTGTAAATCTTCACCAGACTTTCTTTTTGAAGATTTGGGCATCATTGCAAGTTAAGATTTTTATAAAACAAACTCCCCTTTGCATCAAAAGTTAATGCTGTAGCTGCTTTCTGTCAGGTTGTACATTTTGATCTTGCCCTCAAAGCTGCTCGGCTGCACGGCCCATTCACGTACATGTCAATACAGACCCTTGCCTGCTCTTAATTGAGACATATATGTATCGAGCAGGCAGATCTACAAGTCACTCATTGAATATGAAAAATGGAGTATGGGAGGAAGAGGGGAGGGTGGGAGAGAGATCAATGATATGGATCTGCATGTGCAGACTGAGCCTCCATCCTGTGTGTGTGTATGTGTGTTTGAATGTGTGTATGTCGAGGTGCAGCAGCGTTATTGGACATCTGAATGAGTAATGATGCCGTCCCAGACTGTTCAATTACCACCAGCGCTCGTTTATTAAAGAGGGGCTGGAGAGATGGAGGAAGGAGGGTGGTGGCACTGGTGCCGAGGGAACTGAGGATGAATGGGTGGAGGAAATGACACAATGAACAAATGCAGGAAATTCTACTTTTATTCCATATAATTAATTGAATATTAGAACCACACCCAAATTTATATTTTAGCTCTTTCAAAACTGAGATATGGGGCCTTATTTAGGTGCTATTGAGCAACAGTGGCTGTTTTTATAAAAAAAACTAAAAGGATGTGGTTAATTAATGTGCTGTTGTTGTTGTGGAAAGGCTAACAATAGCTATTGCCCCCGATACATCTGATTGATTTTGAGTTTAGATCATTTTAGCTTGTTAGCCAAGAGACATATATCATTGTCTTGTCATATGTGATTAGCAGAGAAGCTAACAGATGAAGTAGAATCATTTATTAGCACTTGTATTTGCAAGCAGTCCCATGCTAAGATCAACAATGGAGGCTTTGTTAGAATTGCCTCCTGGCTAGTTAGCCAGACAGACTGGAGGTTTACTGAGCTGATTTAGGGATGGGAAAGGAATAGAGGACACGAGACAGGACATGGAAGCTGCAGGGCAAGCTTACCTCCCTTTTACTTACTTATTGACCAACATAAACAACATTAATTCTCAACTGAAGTTCCGTAATGAGACAGTCATCACCAGAAAAAAATCACAGTTGCTTGTGACCACACCTTATGGTGACAAGCAACCTCATGCAGCCATGCGGTGTTCTCTCTGAGTAAAGGGGGAAGTAGCGTGATGGGGTTATACCGCCAACAAACCTCTTAGCAAGAAGGTTGAGGTGAATGGTTGGTCATACAAATAATTTGACATAAACACCAGAGATTGTTGGTTCCCATCTCCTACCAACAGCCAACATTTGTTTCTTTTAGCCATGATGGTCATAATTTCCTAACCCTAACCTTAACGTAGTTTTAGTTGCCAAAGAATAACCAGACCTTAACCATAGGCGTGGAATATATTTATTTGGAAAGCGGTGCAAAGTGACCGTTGCAGTTTTTCTTTTGAAGATGTATTGTCCACGGCTTCTTGAACATTTGTGATGCCATTGCAAAGCATAACTCATTCATTTACAATGATTTTCCTATTTGGAACTGGATTGTAGACCTTTTGGTCAAAAAGATCTTCACCCAAAACTATCAAACCAGATGCCCCCAGAAATTCTCTGCCTCTCACACACACTCGTCCCCTGCCCTGCCCTTTCCTTTCCATTTTGCCTTGACTTCTCTTTCCCACTTTTCATCTCCTCTCTTTTCTCACCCTGTCTGTCTGCATGTCTGAAATGCTAAGAAAACATTGTGGCTATGTTGGCTATGCTGAGAATCAGTCAGCAGCTGCTTGATGATCAATTGAAAAGAAAACAAATCGTGGCCAAAGGAATTTGGGTTTTGAACTTTCCCTACTCTTTTCATAACTCAGAAATGATGCCAGGGAGGGAAACCAGCATCTGACAAATGATAGTTGATATATGTGTGTGTGTGTGTGTATGTGTGTGTGTGTGTGTGTGTGTGTGTGTGTGTGTGTGTGTGTGTGTGTGTGTGTGTGTGTGTGTGTGTGTGTGTGTGTGTGTGTGTGTGACATGCATCACCCATCCATGCATATGTGAGCATGCAATATATTTGTGCTTTTGTGTGTGTACTCTATGTTGTTATCTTGTTATTCTTCTGCAACCCAAACAGAGGGCTATTTCACAAAAGCAGAATTTTAGAAGAAAGTGAGATTTGACCTAGTCTAGTCAGTGCACCCTGGCTTTGTGGGTTTCATTTTAGCCAATTCACACTGAGGAGGTGCGACTAGGTCCAGCCAGGGGTAGGTAATTCAGATTAGTGCACGTTCACGGCTTTCTTCAACAGACCACAAGGTAGATCCCAGATTTACTGATTCTGAAGTGGAGAAGACGCGTTCCACCTACTTTACACCCTGCAAGCAGCAGCTAATAGAAGCTTACAAGGAAGTAAAGCATATGGTATATAAAAAAGGAAACACAGCCGCTGTAATAAAACAGTAAGAAAAAGCGTGGTACACAATAGCTGACAGACTGAATGCATAAGAAGCTAATTTACTAACTACTGCTCTTAATTGAAACCGTCATTATACCGTTATACCATTATATTCAAGGAGTTAGGACTTGTCATTTGCACAAATTAACAGTTGTACACTTTGCCTTGAAGTTAGCAGAAGTTAATGTAACTCAGGAAATGTATGATCAATCACACTGCTAGAATACGAGAATGTTTCTCTTTCTTATATATATATATATATATATATATATATATATAAATATGTGTGTGTGTGTGTGTGTGTGTGTGTGTGTGTGTGTGTGTGTGTGTGTGTGTGTGTGTGTGTGTGTGTGTGTGTGTGGGTGGGTGCGTGTGTGTGTGTGCCACTGCAAAATTCAGCCAGGATAACCGGAAAATCCCAGCTTAATCCACTATCTAGGTTTTCTGAAATAGCCCTCAGATATAGGAATTTGTGTCTATATTTGTATATAGCGTTTGTACATTTTTATCTCAGAGAGAAAGAAAGAAATTGTAAGGAGAGCCTCATTTGCCCCTGTCCATTTGAACCACATCCTGCCCCCAAAATCACCCCCCTCCATGCTCACATGAGTAATCATACAGTAATACACCCTCTCTGCTATGTATACACACATTCATAGATTGGCAAGACGTGCTTGACTCATGACTCAACCCCAGACGCTCGCAAACGCCACTGTGTTGGTCTAGTGGTGCCACAGTACACTGAGCGTCCTCGCTCTGTCCCTGCCGTGTCACGAACCCACATAGAGGGTATATTGTTTATTAGGCTTGGGAAAGACCAGAGTTCAAGGACATTAATAGCTACAATGTGTAATAACCCTCCTCCTCCCTCCTGCTCCACATCCTACTCATTCAGCTTTTAGGAAATGTGGGTTTTGGAAATGGGGATATTTCATCTGGGAAAGTACCATTGACAAAACTTGACTGTACTGATGAAAAGCAACTGTTAACTACTAAATTGTTAAAATGCTAGGGTTTGTACTGCTGCAACTTCACCACTTGGAAATCAATAACTTAATTGTGAAATGATATGCCGATAAAATCATAAAAATAAAACACTTGTGATAGTGGCCGCCTTCAAAAAATGCTGTTATATGTAGCATGTTTCTATTTGGAAATCATAAGCTTAAATAAACATTAATTTTACGTTTCACATTTTATTTCATATGAAGAAGAGAGATACAGTAATAGCTTGTCCTTTATATCGTAAACAACAGTGCAGAGGAGCAAGACCTTCACTAACACGCATTCCCTTCTAAATATATAAACCACCTTTGGTCTCATTTCAACACACAAGGCGTGTTTTTGATCATAAACAAATGTTTAAACCCCCTCTCCCCTTCAGTGTGGTGGGTGTGCTACTATGTGCCAGCATCACATCTTACGTGCCACCAAGGATCCTGAGATGATTAGCCTGAGCTTGTCTCCTGTGTGCTAATTGCTAAACCCAGCATCAACTACGCTATTGTCTAATTAGTCTTAACAAGATAACGATTAGTGACCAAATCAGGGCTTTGATAAAAACAAATGCGAAAGTTTGTTCTTTGCTGTGTGGTTAAAATAGCAAAGAGGTACATTTCTAGCGTTGTCACCGATGCCAATATCTTTTTTTTCACTCTGTTACAAAGTGACCTACATTTATTGCTTTCTTGTAAAAATGTGTTTGTTGAATTGACGATGGTGGATAATGCACAGGTAAACGGTAGTATAAAGAAATGAAAAGATCAATCAATCAGTACAACTTCATTTTTATAACACATTTCATAGTGTCGTTCAAATGTGACTGACAGCCTGATAATAAGTTGGCAGAAGTATAAACAGTAAGACATCAAGAGACCAGTGCACACAAGACATAAGTCATGTGAAAATGTAAATAACATGTAAATAAACATGATTTAAGGGAAATTACAACAATAAAATAGATGAAGACAATAAAGCATATTTGGAGAGAAAAACAGTTAAAGAAGAAAATTCAATGATAGAAATTAAACACTAAGTTTATGTTTAAAGATGTCAAAATGTTCGTATTATTTATATTTTCAGCTATTTCGAGATCCTTATTCACACTGAGTCGCTGCACAAAAGAAATCATTGCAATACGTAGTGTCATGACTACTTTCTTCATTGCATTTTGCAGTTAGAGTTTGATTTTGAAATCATTCTATTATTGTGAAACACAGATATCGGAAGTTTCACAGATACCCACTAACATGTGCACCAATACATGTAACTACATGCTTGTACGCCCTGAACTGCCACATATAAAGACAGAGGCAACTGTTTCATTAGAGGTGTCACAAACATGAATTATAAATCAGTATTCTCCTTCACCTCAGTCTTCAGGCTTTCACTACCCCCTTCTTCTTTTATTTTTATGTAAAACACATTGTGAAAGGTCAGTGGAGAGAGACAGCAGAAGGATGATAGAGTCGGGTGTGGGTTTCCGTGTCTGTGTGCTTGCAAGTATGTATATATATATATATATATAAATATATGCATACGTATGATTATGAGTGTAATTCCTTGGGGTGTGTGAGTGTTTCTGTCTTTTCAGCAGTGGTGAAGCTGTGTCTCCTACGCATGCTGTGCTCATTGAAAAGTGGTGTCTTGTGCCCGGGCGGGGTGCCGGCGAGAGGGCAGGCGGGCAGCCAGGCGCCAAAGAAAGAGGTCACATCCATATTCATCGCATTGGACATGCACATGTAAACCACTTTTAATATGCCGTGACAGGGGAAAGTTGTGTTGAAGCGGAAGGAGAGGGCGAGGGAAAGGCAGAGATGGTGACAAACATTGAACGAACAGTTGTGAGAAATGTCCACGTGTGCGTCTTGGCCCTGACTGACTTTTCTGGTGAATGACCTGCAAAATACAGTGATCACAGATAGGCAGATGTAAACAATTCTCATTGTTAGCAGAAGAGAGAGCCAGCACATCCTGAAACATTTTAATTGAATTACCATAGAAGCGGCTTTAGCCAAATAATATACATACATTTAGCTGTAAAAACCTAACTTTTCAAGCACCTGTCTTGAGCGCTGGAGTTTACTGCTTCAGAATAATTCTGAAAAAAGTCAAGTGACAGACAACTACAGAAAGAGTAATTGAGTATGATTTCCCTTCACTTCACTTCATTTAAATGGCAGTGAACCTGCTGGGAATTCAAGTAAGCTAAAACAAACCACAAAGCCTGTTAAAGAATTCGCCCAAAGGTTTGGTTTATATATATTTTTTAAAGGATGATGATACTTTGCACCCTGATGAAGGCAAGATAGTGGAAAACATTTGGTGAATAAAGCATTGTGTACTGGAGAAGTTATATATTAGTTCTATTTTAGTAAACACATTCAAACTGACCATTGCAGTAACGGATGCTGTGCTGAAACTTGGCACAAAGGATACAAAGCACTCATGACAGTAATCATAAATGTATCAGTTCAACAACTCAAAATTAGATGTTTCTTCTTCGAGTAAAGTAAAACCATAGTTAAAGTGAATGATAAGAATATTTGAATTCAACTTTTTTATTTTTTAAGACAAGATCCTATATGTGATCTCCAACACACATGCTTATGCACATACAGCTATTATAGAATACTATATATCCAGCTAATTCAAGCAACCTGCATAGAAAGAATGGAAAACAAAAAAAGAATGCTTGTTATAACAGGGCACTCTGAGGTCAGTGAAGGCATATCATCTTCACATCATAATGGGGGGCCCAGGTAGCTAGTTATGACAATGGGGCATTATATGGCAGCGTTTGAAGTCAGCCAGTGACTGCCTCTCACTATAACCGCCTGTCACAAGCCCCTGCTTTGAAGTCAGCAGTGATGAAATAGTAAACAAAAAGGAAGAAAAAACACAATCCAGTCAAATTAAGAGGTCATGTCAAAGCAGCATCTAACAGACTTTGAGAAGGTGCTATGGTTTCTGTGTGTGTGTGTGTGTGTGTGTGTGTGTGTGTGTGTGTGTGTGTGTGTGTGTGTGTGTGTGTGTGTGTGTGTGTGTGTGTGTGTGTGTGTGCGCGTGTGTGTGTGTGGAGGAAAGGAGGGCTGCAGGATGGCAGTTTAGATAGAATTGGAAGAATAGGATATTTTTGCAGGACACTTAACCTCCTGATACCCTGCTGGTTGGCCCTTTTGACAATGGCACCACTTACCATCTCACTGTTATGAAGCGCTGTGTTCATACCTTACCTGTACATTGGACCATCCCTGGGGTGGGAAGGGGTCATGGTGGGGGTCAGACTCAAGGGATGGGATTTTCTAGTAACTCTACTCCCGACTTTTCAGACAACACCAGGGTCCCCTGGGCATCTCCACCCTCTATTGGCTTTAATTCCAACAAAGGTTTAGTGGCGACAGGAGCTTCCCTAAGCGGACAAATTATGCTATCGGTTTCCCCGCTCTCATTTAGGAATGAGAATGTCTGGCTTCCCTGAAACTGGAAGAAAAGTTCTCCATCTGGAAATGTGTTTGGATTCAATCAAATCAAAGTTGACCTAAATTTGCAAGCACATTTGTTCTCTCCTGAGTGTTTAAATGAACTTTGATCCGTTGCGTTTAATGGAAGGTAGTCAGTTTTAATCCAAGCACACAATAAGCCACCACTGGCATTGTTGGGGGAGGGGGGCTGGGAGACAGGTTTATCCTGTCCAGCAGAGCAGTGTGCAGTGAATCTTTCTGGGCTTTAACCTCCAGCTTGCCTTGAACAGTGGGGAATCCTCCTCAATCACTATAAGAAGGTCCTCTCAGCCCCACTCATATTTTAACCACTAGCCCCACACCATGGGGCGCTGTGTAACGGCCCGTCAGTGGCTGTAACCTAAGCGCCAAAATTGCTTTTTGACGATGTACCTAGTGTTGTTTTAAGAGCCCCCGTCTGTCCTGCCCAGCCTACACCCCCACCCCCACAAAATATGATTTAACCATCTTTCTCACTTACTCTTCTCAGCATGGGAGCAAAAAGAAAGAAAGAGAGGGAAAGTGAGAGGGACTGGCGGGAGGCAGAGAAAAGCATTCCAAAGTGGTGAAGAAGGGGAGACGCTCCGGGAGTTATTTCCGCAGCGAAGAGGAGAAAACCTCTTTACAGTTCTTAATAGGATCTGGTCACCCACCCTCTTGAGAAGTCCTTCCGGTAAAAATCTGAGCAGGCTTTTAATCAAGAAGCAGCAGACGTTATACAAACAAGAGCCTGTGCTGACGTCATTCTGAAAACCGGTCCCTTTACAACTGAGAGCTCTGCTCCATTATTTACATTGCAGATCATATCTCACACAAAATATAGCTTACAAATATGAATTTACCCATTTTTCCCGCTCAAAGTTTTAAACCAAACTGCACACTTTCATGGTACTGTATCAAAATAGAGCGTTAGTGCCAAATATCTCCTTAGCATTATGATGGCTTCCATAAACTAACTATAACCAGGTTAAAAGATCAGATCTCTGTCTTAGCCCTGATCTGTCTTGTGTGTAGATACACCAAACCAAGCCTACACAGATTTTACATACTGTCAAGTTATGCTTCAGGCTAATGTGTTAGCATCTATTTACGCTACATTTTCACCAGATTGTTTGCATTAGAGTTGTCTTTCTCATCATCTGACAATATAAGCCCCATATTCACAATTTTTTTTTTTTCTGGTTTGGTCAACATTGTGGCCAAGAAATAACATTTATATAGCCTACTACTTATTTATTTACCAATTATATTTTGAGAGTAAACATATAATTGTTGCATGGATTATGTTAACTGACAATGTTTTTTCTTCAACAAAGCACACGACTTTAACACTGAAGACGAGTTGTTTGTTTAAGAAACAAAAGCACGTTGGTTAGGAAAGATTGTGGTTTCGGGTAAATGATAATAAACAAAACACAATCTGTGCTGTGCTTCAATTTACTTTGGACTTTTTCAATATTTAACCTAGACCACAATCTTTCCCTCACCTTAACCAAGTATACTGCGAGTGCCTAAACATAACCATAAATAAATCATGCTTGATATGAGCTAATAATGTAGATAAAACAAATGTGAACAAAAGTCAATGTTTTGCAGAAATATTCAATACCAACATTTTGTGACTTGGCAAAAAAAAAATTAAAAGGTGCCCTTCCACCCGTATTCCATTACTTTGTGGTAATGTCTGAAGTTCTACCATGGAATCTGTAACATTTTTTTGTGGAAAAAATGCCTTGGTTACCTTGTTTCAAGCCATTCTAGCGTGGTGTAGAAAGGCAATATGATGTCAGACTGACCAGCTTTTGTAATTGACCTGATTTCTCAGCTTATTTCTTTTCAGTGCCTGGAGCTGACAAAGGAGGTAGCAGATAATTTTCACATTCACAACATAACACAAACACATATGGACCTAACATATTTAAAAAAAAAGTGCAAGTAAAAATGGTTTTGTATGGCAGGGCACCTTTAAATAACAGCATTTTCTGCAAGTTCCTTTCAAAATATATTTACTGTTGCAAATTAGTAGTATATAAAAGTCATTTTTGGATTTGGTCTGCCGTCTCCTGGGAAAAATATCTGGCTTTATATTGGTTTTCCTGATGTTCGACTTCACCAGTCACTTGTTTTCTTCAATTCTTTGCCAGACTCATCCACTATCGCCTGACCACAACCACATTCATTCTGTTCATGGTGGGAAAGGGTTTAGTTTATGGATAACATTTTAAAATAAACAAAACAATTTAAGAACATTTCAGGAGATGAGTTCCACAAGAGAGATGAGAAGGAGTGGGGTAGATATAGAGTATATCACAGTAGTTTATTAAAATATAATTGAGTCAGCCTGAGTCCCTACTTCAGGCCTGCTGTGGACAACCATACACCCATTTGTTTAAAACTCAAGTGACCTCAGTCTGTTTAAAAGTTGGAACAGCTGCCACCCTTGCCAACACCCATGTCTCTCTGCTCATCTCTTCCCATCCCACTCTACTCCTTAGGAACATATTGTTCCCACATCGTGCCTGCATCAGTGGTTGACACCCACTTGGGAGCTCTGAAGCACTGTGTACATATGACCACAAGTGGTGTTACTGTTACCAGGGATCACCTTACCCACTGCCATCAGTTAAACGTCTGACGGAAACCCAGAGTGGGCTAATGGAGGGACGCTGTGGTATATACATAATCCCCACAATCGTCTGTTCTGTCTTAGCATAGTCTCTGTTGCATAGTTGACACAGATACATTTCCTTAAAGGCAAACATACTTACATTTTTGTAAATAAACATGTGTACCCTCATTGCCTTTCTAACTTTACTGTATTTTGTCAGAGCTTTATTTAAATATGTGTTAATACAGTATGTTTATGGCTGTTAGGCAGACAGACACGCCAGTACTGTATTGTATACCAGCAGCTTATAAAGTTTTTGGGCTAATGTTGGTAAAGATTCCTCTCCATCTGACAGTGTTGCATTTCTTGCAATTTCCGGTTCAGCCGAGGACCGAGGAGTCAAGGACCTATCGAATAAGGGTTGTGAGATGCATCTTTGGAGCCTGGCCGACCTCAGCAAACAATGGGAGGGTCGTCAGCTGATTAAGCTCACCTGGACCCTCTGGCTATAAAAGCCATGTGTTCATTCCTATCTCGCTTCCTACATCTGAAATCCCCCCCTGCATCACTTTCCTTTTGGTTTCCACCTTCCACGCCTCCAAACGCTGCTTTCATTGCTGATCTACACACTTTATTGTTAATCTGAGTTAACTTCAGTTTCAATAAATTAGTCTTGTTTTAAATATAACCAAAGCCCCGACAAAACGTAGCAACACTTTTTTTTTAACTGAAATGGGTGTGCATTAAACACCTTGTTGTGTGTGCAAGCATGCTGCCTTTTTATTACTACAATTCTACATACACGTCTCTGCTGATTGGAAATCATCTGTTAAACAGCCAATAAACAAGAGACATACCCACAAAATGAGAGAAAACATATCTCAAAGCCGTTGCACACTGGTTCGCAATGTTCAGGAAACCTGTCGTTCAACGCGGAAATGTCATAACCACGCGACTTTCTGTCGCATAGTAGAGGAATTACCGTATAGTACAGGAGAAGCTCGCAGGCAGTTGCGACTTACATTCGCTGTTTAAGTTTAATTACTAATTTTAACTAGCATTTTAGTTAGCAATAATTAGCCTGTGCCTATGTTATCTCCTTACATATACCTACGCTCTCCGTCGATGGGAATGATTGAGATTTCTCTTGGCACAGCTACCAGAAGACTTCCAACTTTCAGACAGGTTGCTCACGTCACATCTACGTCTTTGAGCTCAGTTGGAGGCTGTGCAGTAACGCTCAGCCATCACCAGAAAAGTGCTTCTAATATCCTTCACTGGTGTCCGTCCAGAGCAACGGGATCTGTTGGTCCAGTTTATATACTGTCTATGCTGAGGATCTTGTCCATTTGTAGTTCCTGGTTCCACCATGTTTGAGGAGAGGGGGGTCAGGATATATGTGTGTTTTTGAAGAAATTTGTTGTTTTTGTTGGTGGTTACATGGATGCTTGCTTCTGTAATTGCATGTGCAATTGTGATGGAAATTGTATTTTTAAAAGTATATCAAATATGTATTTGTACAAGGGTAAATGTTCGGTATTGGGAGCTCCCCCGTTGGTGTTTTTGTCCAATTAGTGAAATTTCTAGCTACATAAATAAGGTGTGGTTGTGTGAGGTGTTGGTTGTTGCTGCTGTTTTGTTATATTGCTTTCCGCAGTCATACAAAAAAGGCCTTGATAAAACCATGTGTTAGCAAACATTTGTCTATTTACACAGAAAGCAGACATGGAGTAGCCTAACATTAGCATTCATTTGGAGTTGTATTTATTCACCTTTTAGCCCTGTTTCTGTCTTTATTCACCTTTTAGCCCTGTTTCTGTCTTCACCAACTCCTGGGAAAATATATGGCTATTTAGATTCTAATTGCGTAACCTTGTGTTGACTTCGGGTCAAATTGACCCATTTTCAATTTTTGTTTTATATCAAAAAATATGGGACGTAGAAATAAGCGCTGAAAATGTAAAGAAGAAAAAAAAATTTTTCAAGGTTGACGGGAAGACCGCACAAGGGTTAACTGTGTTCACCACCTAGCCGCTGACTGTGTTCACCAGCTAGCTAACTAACTAACTTTGTCTGCCTTTGTTGCTGGGCAGGTAGTGTGCATTGTATGTTATATGATATATTATATCAGAGGGTTTTTTTGTGTGCAAATTGCTTCTCTGTAAACTATAAAACTAAAAATAATAAGCTGAAAGAGAATAAAGGCCTGTACAGCTGCAGAGTTAGCTGTTAGAGTTAATCAAAAATATTGATTAATGCAGGTTTAAATTTTAAGTTATAAGCTCTAAGTTTAAGCATTAGTAATAATGCGTAGCGTTCCTTGAGGTCTCCTGTCTCTAACAAGGATAAATGAATAACAGGTAAAGGTCATCACATAATAAACTGTACTGTCTTTACATTAGGTTGCCTGACATTATCAAGATGAGATACATTTATTTTTCATTGATCTCAGACAGTAGGTCACTGACTGATAGTTTGCCTCTGTTCTGTCTGAGGTGAACTGCTGCCGTTTAGTCATTCACGTCAGTGGTTGTTCAGGGACTGAGACTTGATATTGCCAAAGCTTGCTTCTTGGAAACCTCATTTGGATGGAAACCTACCACTCTCACTCTCTCCACACTAGAGAAACATGTATCCTTAGCACTTTTGTGGGTCATCACAAAGGGAAAAAAAAATGCCAGTGCCTTTTTAGCACACCCTTGCTCCTTCACACTGCACAGCTCCTTCTTTCACCCCTCTAGCGCCTACCCAACCCGTGATAATAATGACGAACATCATTTATGCAAATGTAATTAGGCCGAGAAACATGATAGTGGAGTGCTGGGCGCCAATGGAAATTTATCACTGAACACTCAGGCTCTAAACATTCAATTAAAATATTGAATTTCACCGGATTTAATCTAAACGTAATAAATTAGGCAGTGCTAGAAGGGTTTGCAGTAGAGCAGGCTGACATTTGGCTGTCAGTATTACACTTGGAGATGGTCATTGATTCCACTACCAGCCTCCAAGATACAGACTTGTATCGAAAACTAGGAGAGAAGGTGATGTCTGGTCCTTGTATCTGTATCTGGGTCAGTGTTTTGTCTTCTGTATGTCTGGAGAGGTGAGGTTGGGCTATCCTGCCGAGGCAAACCAGTGCCCCGTCAAACAAAAATCAATAATTGTACAACTAGATGTCTAGTTTTCCTGTCACACTGCTGTTGAAGAGGTTTTTTCAAAGGCGCCAAGTGTAACTTGTAAACACAACATGAGGTGGGAAAAAGAGATGTATAGCTGATGAGGACACAGACACCCTTATTGGAGAAGTTTGGATTTCAGTATCCATCATGAGATAGGAGTGTCTAAACAAATTTGGATGAGACCAAATCACATATGGAGCTTTTATTTGTACCTTTTGTACCAGCTAGTTGCTTACTCTGTCTTTGTTTGGTGCTGAGCAGACCAGTGGGTAGCTGTCTGTTGCATCTGGAAACAAGGTTGATACGAGCAGTGGGAGTGAACCAAAACAGTGAAGTTGTGGGCCGTAAAACTAAAACAATGACTTAAAAGATTCTAATATGCTCTGTAGAGCTGACGGGAACTGCAAGGTCCGGAAATAATTCTTTGTGGCTTTCTTACTCTGATTGACATCTTGCTCAATGAGCCCTGTGTCCTAAACGTTATGTTCCCCTGCAAATAAACTGCATTCTCATTTGCGTTTCAAGGAAAATGTATTTTGCCCCGGTTTACGTTTGTTTGTGATGTCCACCGTACAAGTTTGCGTATGGAGGTCGGGGTGGATGGATGGGTCAGATTCACACCGGCCTTTCACCTAGGAGACCACTGTTGTGTCCCGTGTGAAACCAAAAGTCAACGACATGTTTTAACTTTCATACGTAATTTAGGTTTATGTAACAACCATTCCTCTTTTAATCCAAACCATGATCTTTTCCGAAACCTAACCAAGTAGTTTTTGTTTCAATTCCCAACATTAACCATGTGTTGAAACTGCACACAAAGTGCACCTATTGCTGGTATGAGGATACTTCATCTGGGACAATATACGAGGACGTGTAAATACGTTTACCTCTAAATGTAATTGAGAATGCAGTTTAGTTGTATGGGTATTTTTCTTAGGAGACAAGGTTTATCACTTAATTAGTGATCTATTGTTGGTATGTATGAAAAAAGAATACTCTATGAAAACCTGCTATCTTTGGCTAAAGTATCTTTGCACTAGCTTGGCTCCGCCCTCCGTACTTCTGCTCAATTTTCTTTTCCCTCAGTACATTGTCTGGGTTTGTGGTATATTCGTGAGTTTTCTGCGGCCAATCTTTATCCGTCCAATCAGTGAACAGAGGGAGTGGCTGAGAACGATGACGCTGAGGTCGTGCGCTAGTTTGAGTTGTAGTTCCGTAATGGCGGCAGAGAAAGATGCGAGCGAAGCCATTCGGTCCATTGTGGCAACCCAAAATATCCAGAAGTTAAAGCCCGAGCAAGAACAATCTTTGCTGAGTTTTGTTGATGGCCCTCCTCCCCACGGGGTTCGGGAAAAGTTAGATTTTCCAGCTCACTCCGTTAGTGGTGAAGCAGTTGGCTAAGGCTAACGCTAGCGATGTTAGGAAGACGTCACAACCAAACGTTAGCGATTGGTTATGGCAGATCCAGAGTGGCTCTGGGCAGATCCAATAGTTTTAAAATTCAACGGAGTACCCGCCTTCAAGGAAGTTAACACTTATCAATCGAGAGTGGTCAGACTCTCTGTACAAATGAAATTCACGAGAGTCTGGTAGGACATCATAAAATACACTCATGAAATACCACGATCAACAGAACAACAGATGTTTAGTAAATTAAGGTGAAACCGCACTCAAAGGGCTTGATAACAGTGGTGCTTCAAAACAGCATACAAATCTCACAAACAGCATGTGTTTGTCTTCATCTAATTGGCTTTTTTTCAGTAGAGTTGGGAAATGGTAAAATGTGTTGCTTGTGGATGTGTTTCCAAGGTGATAAACTTGTCACTCTAAAGGTGACGAGAGGTTGGAAAAATTGACACAGAGTAATTTATGCAAGACCTAAATGAGAAACTTTGCTGCAGTATGTGCTGGTTGAGCAGCTTCATACTTGCATAAAAACCTAAAATATGTTGTATATAATTTACATTTATAAGCACACAATGTCAGGTGAGGTGAACTGTGTAAGCAGCTGGATGCCCTCACCTCTCTGTTTCTGCTTAATGTAGCGTGAGGGCTTCTTGAGAGCTGATCCTTACTCAAGACTAAAGCTGCAATTCCAACCTCTGCTCGTACAAACAAGCTTACAAGCTGTGTGAATACAGATCCAAGAAATTGCTGTAC
This sequence comes from Perca fluviatilis, assembly GCF_010015445.1. NCBI lineage: Eukaryota > Metazoa > Chordata > Actinopteri > Perciformes > Percidae > Perca > Perca fluviatilis. The sequence goes on along the minus strand of NC_053130.1, from coordinate 9,246,374 downwards.
TCTTGAGAGCTGTTCTCTCAGTGCTTGCTGTGAGACGTCAGAGTTTGCATCTTGTAAAGTGTTCTGCTCTGTTCGTGTTTACACACGGAGGACATGGCCACCTGCCTGCCTTGGCTTCATGGTAATAAGCTGCCATTGTCCCAGTTCTCTTAATATCACATTAGAATTTCATCTCAAGGGGGGGATTCAATGTGAGTGTGAGAACTTTCTATGTTTAATGAATAAGACTGGGGAAAGAGTCTCTTAATAGTTGCATTTATGCTCTTTTTTTGTCCCCCATTCCTCTGTACATATTGTGCATAATGTCAAACATGACCTGATTCTTCAATGGTACCTATACCAGCTTTTATACTGTATGTCTAGATACACTATATGACCAAATGAATCTTAGAGCGTTAGTGAGGTTGGCTGATAAGGCCTGGCTCACAGTCTGCAGTCCAGTTCATACCAAAGGTGTCGTGTGGCATTGAGGTCAGGACTCAAGTTCTCCCACACCCCAAAATAGGAACGGTTTTCTTTAAGGACCGGGCTTTATTTACAGTGGTATAAACATGTTGAAACCGGAAAGGCCTTTTCCCAAACTGTTTTCTGCAAAGTTGGATGCGGATTCCCTTTAACTGGAAGTAAACGGGCCTAGCCATAACCATGAAAAAGTAAAGATATATGAACGGGCTTTCCACATACCTTTGGCCTTATAGTTTAAATAAAGTCTCGACACGTTAGCAGTGTAGCTGGTAGACTGCTGTGTGTGCTATGAGCACTTGAAGCAGTGAGTTTTCCATTCTTGACTTTAATCGGGACCTTGATGTGTCTTAGATCTACTATCCGACACCAAACACCGGCCTTACAGCCACCGATAGCCTGGCATGACTTATTTATCTCTAATTAGCTGCTTTTCATTCAAAATCATGAAACTATAGACTGGAATAGACATAACTCATCCCTGCATCTAGGCCAATGTTTAGTCTAGGATACCGAGGTTGATCCTCCTCTCTGTATTTGATAGTGCCACGATCCATTATTCACTAAAGATCAAGTTTTAAAGCAGGGCTGTTGTGCAGTTTTAGTCAGCCAGGGAAGACGAAGATTTCCTTTTGACGAGATTTTTTCATGCTTGCTCTTTCAACCAGTCTGACAAATGGTTTTAAGGTGTTTGATCTGTGCGTCAACTTTTGGTGTTTCCACCAAAAAGACATTTATCACTCGGATGTAGCATGGCACTCTTTACAAAGCGCTTTATCCTTTCCAACCAGGGCACAGGATTAGTCATTAAAATATTATATTTCAGTTTTGTCTTGGTCTATGATTTTCAAATTTCCATAGTGGGCTTTAAATGTCAGGTGATAAAGGAGCCGTGTTCACTTCCAGGCTCTTCATACTTTTTCTAGCTTAAACTCTGCACACTCCCGCAGGCCCGGCTGCTCTTCCAACCACCAAGATTCCAAAATTGACAAGCTCCTCTCATTTAATATCAAACCACTCTCAACAATGTTACATTCGTCAGAATGGGCTCACAATATGTGAGCCCATTTTGCTCTCTTGTCACTTTTTTAAAGACCACTACCATATTTATTTACATCTTTCTTGATTCTTGCTCAAATGTGTACCTGTACACTCACCCTTTTACTTGCGTGTGCAAAACAAATAGTTGTTCATCATGCTTTTTGCTCTTTTTTGGAATTTATATTTGCTCTTTGCTTAGTTTATGTGTGACACTGAATACTTATCCATTCGCTCACCTTTTTTCTCTGCTGGTTTGTTGTATTTTTCCTATTTATCCCATTGATAGATAATTGATCACGAAAAAAACAGACACAAAAAATGTATACATAAAACATAATGTCACAATAAAAAGGACACTATTAAGTTAGTTCGAGAGATGACAGCTTGGATGTTGCATGAAGCTGTTTTTCATACTGTATACCTAAATATTAAACTATGCATGTGTAATAGCATATCTTGCTAGAGAAATGAAGTAAATTGCCAAAATGTTGCAGTGCCTAATACCCCTGCAGCTGTTTTCCAGGACCAGACTTTATGACTCACTATCTAAATATTGTATCTGCACCATAAATATAGCTCCAGTCTATGATGTTAGCTTTGGTCAAGTGCTTATTTTGGATCATCAAGAGAGCTACAGAGACTGAATTGGTGTTGGCTCATCTATCTTTTTCACTTTTCACCTCTCAGTCTCTGTTACTTTTCCTCGGCTGTATGAAGCTGGTGATACAACCAATTTGTGTTGGCAACGTAGAAAGGAAACCCTAATAGCAACGAGCAACAATGTAAAACAGATTTTTTTTCTTAGTACAAATCGTTGCTATGCCATTAAAGATGTAATTTTTGGCAACTTTATATTGTCTATATATGCTCTATGGACAATTGCTGCTGTTCAAGTATCGTTCAATTGCGCAAAGCTTAGACGCATGCTAACGTCTCTTGTCTTGATGAATGATGTGTTAAGTTCCATATTTTCCAAAGCGTTTACTTTGGATGATCAAGACTGGCGGAGTTTTGATTGATGGGTCTTAATTTATCTTTTTTGTGAGTTTGTTTCCTCTCTCCATTACTTACACTTTCCTTGAGTCCTTAATAAATTCCTTTTGCGGCTCTTGTTACTGTACATTCCTCTACTTAAACCTAAGACATGCAATAGTACCTCGGTCTCTCATAATAGATGTCCTAATGTTTTATTTACCTGCAAGACCTTAATCAGCTCCCTGATTTCCTCTGTTGTTACACACCTTACCTTGAAACATAGCCTGTGTATATCCTTTTATCTGACACTGCTTACTGTGCTCGCCAGCCGGCGGCCAACAGGAGAGCTGGCGGAGGATGTGTTTATGGGAGGGGAGGATGTGTTTATGTGTGTGTGTGTGTGTGTTGCGCAAGTGTGTAGATGAAAGTGTAATGGACGGTGCCTTTTGTGCAATTCTCATTTATACATGCAAGTCTTTGTGTGTTTGTATCTGCGAGTGTTAATGTGTGTGACATGTGCCAACTCCTATGTCAGGGATGAGGTCACACCCTCCCTCCTCAGCATAGGTGTCTGCAGAGGTTCATATCAACTAAGCAAGTAGGGTGAACACCTTTTACCCCACCCCACGCACCCGTACCAACAGGCATACACACACCCAGCCCCCGAGATATCATTAGCCTTTACGCTAACAGCAGGCCCCAAGGAAACTTGGGAAAATGGGGAGGGTTTTGAGCAGTTCTTAAGCATGTGTTTTTAGCGATGCATGCAAATGTAAGTGTTGTGCACTTGCTGCTGAAATATCAGTGATGTAACAGAAGTTTCAGTGACAAAATAAATGACTCCTATTGGCAAAGATGTTTACAGAGTGATATATGGAGGCTATGTGTATCAGCTGCTTAGAATTGAAGGTGTTGCCACTTTAATCAGCATTCATAACATCTAAAGGTGCAATCACACCCTTACGCCCGTACACACCGGGACGAATATCGGCGAGCATTATTCGCCAGCGTTTATCAACGCGTTTTTTGTGTTAACACCCAAGCGATTTTCGCTGACGATGAGCCGAGTGAACATGCAAATTCATTTCCTGACATTAGATGGCGCTTTTTCTTGTATATGTATCTCGCAGGCTTATCCATTTCTGTTTTACCTCCTCCACTACAGCACACAAATGATGGCGATTGTCAAATGTTTGTGTGAAAAAGTTACAAGCCTATGTACATGAAAGACAATTAAGTGAAATGAAACTCACCATCAAGGCCCATTTGCTCTGCAATACCACTCCATAGCAGTTTTCTTTTGCCAAGATGTTTGTAGTCGCTGTCACGTTTGTCATAAAGTGCTTTATGTTCCAACACCAACGAGACCAGCAGCTCTACATTCATCTTGCCTTGCATCTTCCTCGTCTTATTTCTTCCCGGCAGTGTAGATGCTACTTGGCGTATATCTTCTTCGCCGTTACGTATGTTTGCTCGGAAAGACCGTTTTGTGTTTGAGCGCCCCCAAGTTGTGTTTACTGTAACTTCAGAAGCTCCAGACACGTGAGCAAAAGCGGCAGTCTCATTGGTCGGATAGTTTTTGATGCGGCGTGTCAAACCAAAAAAGCGTTTTTTTTAAAATGACGCTTTTAAGCGTGGCGTTTTTCACATCGGTGTGCACACTCACATTGGCGCCCTTTATTTAGTCACGTCGGCAAATATCGCGCACAAAATTCGTCCCGATTTGAACAGGCCTTTAGTGTGTTTTTTTTTTTTTATCTGAGCTACTGTAGAGTAGAACAGTTTTATTTTGCCTCTCTGTGCAGTTATAAGGGAACAAATCTTGCAAACAAGGGATATGAACAAAGAACTGTGTTGTACAAAGTTGTGTCATTCTTCAAGGTTTTTGATAACTGTTAAAAAGAGGTAGAGTGTATTTTATCTTTCCAGACAGTGATTAAAAAGTAATTTATAAATTTACACTCAATGAACAACGGCACTCTTATTCTTATCTGAGAATCTGTGAAGGCGTTTACAACCAGTTTAGAAAGCATAAAGAAATGTGAGCATCAGTTCAGGGTGCCTTTTCAAGCATTAGGAGCTGATGGCTGTCAGATAGTTAAACTCACAGCCACAAAGCCTCATGTAGACCTCATCACAGTCCACTTGGAAGAGAACAACTTTTTTTTTTCATTATGTATCTCAGTGCAGTTATTTGGCTCAGATCACATGATTCACTTCTGCTCCAACAGCTCTAAGGATGCCTAAAATCAACATCTGAATGTCTGGTTCTCAAATTTGAGTCCATTTCTTTTCTAATGTCCCTAAAAGGTACTACAATAATACTTAGGTATTTTTTTACTCATCTGTTATAATCTACTCATACATATCCCAGTCATAATACCTTCTTGCTTTTCATAATATAAACTCAGCTTCAATGAGCAGTGATATGTGTCAAATCCAAACAAAATTGGCCGTGACATTGAAACTGTGTCACAGAGATCGCACTCCATGCAGAGTATGACATATGATTTATTCTTAAAGTTGTCATTTACATTATACACAGTCAGGGAGAGAGAGGGGTCTTTTGGAAGGAGTTCCCATCAAACTTTATGCACATGGCTGCTGCATCATTAATGACCTAAAATGGGCATAACGAGGCATCGAACCTGTCATGTCCAGTTCAAGTGTCCGTATCCTGATTTAGGTCTCAGTCACTCAGCTACAGTTTAAACTTTCATACACACACCACTGATAACCCTGTGCCCTGCCGCCATGAATAAGCCACTAACAGCAGAGGTGGAAAAAGTACTCAAATATTGTATAAATAAGTAAAAGTACCAATACTTTGATGAAATATTACTCAAGTACAAGTGAAATTACCTGAAAAACTATTCAAGTAAAAGTCATAAATAGTTCATTTAAAATGTACTTTAAGTAAAAGTTACTTAGTTACAAAAAAACTGTAAAACGGGGCAGTGGGATCTCTCCCATGAATTGAAAATAGGACAAGGGGTCATAAATCCAAAACTTTTACACACCTAAGCAGCCCGTATGAGCTAATTAGATGTATGTGAATTAATTTAGCCAGTCTCCTACATACGTTGTCCTACGGGTTGCTACTGCTAGACAAAAATTAGCAATGCCACGGAACATGTTGTTTTGCTAACTGGCAATTTATTAGTCATGAAAACTTCGTTTGAAGTACCAATGCACAAATACTTACCAAAAGATGCTTCCGCAGATTAGATATGGAGTTATTGAATGCTACCAGTTCTGTCACCTTTGCAGGCACATCTGACATTGCATGAAGATACTATTGGCCCTCTTGAATTTAAATGAAAAACAATCTTTCAAATGTGGCCAAGGATTTTCGTCGTTTTGCGCAGCAGAATTCAATGTTTCAGCTAGCATTTCTACTGAAACAGTCTCTGAACCATCGTTGCTCGCCTGATCCACCTCCGTCTCGTTCTCAGTCTCCTACAGAAAGACTTGGTACCTGGTAGGCAGCCTAGATGCTGATCAATCTTCAGTGTAGTGGTTCCAGGGCCAATTTTTTTTTTTTTCTTTTCGGTTTTCGTTAGTCAAAGTTTTTTATTTTTACTCAGTAACGGATGGGATTTGTAATGTAACGAAATACAATACTTCACTCAAAACGTAATCAAGTACATTTTAAATTACCGATTATAAAAACTACTTATATAGAAAATACACAACAAAACTACTCAATACAGTAATGTGAGTAAATGTATTTCGTTACTCTCCACCTCTGACTAACAGAAACACCCTGTCTGAAGATAGAGCAATGTTCTTTTAGACCATCAGTGCAAAGACGCTCCAGTGTCACTGTAACCTGCTTAATATTGGATACAGATGCCTTAAGTAAGATCTTACTGTCCCAGATAACAAAATGCCTTTATTATACTGTATGTGTGTTTGTAGGCGGTGAATCAATATCTTATAGCTTATGATATGCTGCCATTTTTTGACCTTCTCAAAGACTGAGGATATTCCAAACATATTTCTTTATGGTGAAAATTTCTAAAACTATCACTGCACACCATAGGTTCTTGTCATTAGGACTTCACAGTCTGTACATTAAAAATCCAAAAGAAATCCTGTTTCTTCTCAATTCTCAGGCTCACAATCATTTATTACTTCTTAATTTACAGTTTGATTGGATTTGTTTGGTTCTATTTGCTTGCATATTCATGTGATTGTGGAAATGCTGAGCTGTGATATGTGGAAATGCTGTGAGTTTTGTTACAATTTTCCAATAAATGACTACCTTATTAAATCAATTATTCTATTTCACTCATGATGATTACTTGAGTCAACTTAAACTGGGTTGCTAAGTATGGTGGTGATTACATGCCTTTTTGGCAGTGAGAGTTTGCTTTCTTTTGTTTTTAGTGGATTTGAACCATTTTGCAAACTGTTTATATTTCTTTTGTTGCTTGCTGTGCGTTTAGTGCTGAATGTCAGCAAATGGTCAAACAAATCAATCGTGTTCATTTAACGGAATTCTTCTGTGGGCCCATCGTGGAATTTTTGGCGATTCCGTGAAACTGACACCGATTTTGAGTTAAGGGGCCGTGTTCATTTCACGGAACACTGTGAGATCAGGTTGTAAAAAAATAAATTTTTTTTTTTTTTTTTTTCTTTTTCCATAAATATCATTGAAATCAAGGAGAGGGTTAACTTTTCCTGCTATAGGTTTCCCACCCTGTTCAGAAAGCACAGGGGAGACACTTTGTTTCTCTCACTATGACTCCCTACTCGCTCCGAAGCTAATCACGATCACTCTCTCACTTCTCCCTCGCTCTGCCACACACTCCCCACACACACACATGCCGGCTCGACGCACAAGTATAAACTATAAACTTCAGGCTACGGCGAAAGCTCTGCATGGAGCCTCCGCAGAACCATAAATCATGGTTTAGTTCCCATAAAAAGTCACACAGTGTATGTGGGGAAAAAAGGGCCTTATCTGACCGCACATCAGTGTAACGTATCAATCAGAAAACTGAGTACTCTGTTTGACAAATCAGTTGAAGGAAGGCAGACTCTGATTACCAGCGTGTGTTTGATATCGCTTTCTGTAAATGTCATGCACACATATGCAGGTGTATATTTACCTTTACATTTAACTCTCATTTTTCCATTGATCTGATATCATTAGGTGTGTGTGTGTGTGTGTGTGTGTGTGTGTGTGTGTGTGTGTGTGTGTGTGTGTGTGTGTGTGTGTGTGTTTGTGTGTGTGTGTGTGTTTAAAGAGCACATTTCAATTAGATATCCATATCTGGTACAAATGATTTGTAACATACATTTTACAAATAAAACAGGTGGCTACGATGGTTTTCAATGTGCTCTCCAGCTGCCAAGACCATTTTTTTTCATATTTCCTTTCTAACACTGGGGTCTCTTCTGGCTGTGGTGTCACTGTTTGACCCTACAGTATTTATTTATCTTTTTCTCACACATTCCTTCCCAGTGAGCCAGGCCTTGGGCTGCCAGCGGAGGACGTGAAGTCAAGCCAGGGAGCCAAGGCCACTGTCAGCTCTCAGTGGTTAGAATAACCCAGAAAAACCTCCTGGGAACCGGACTTGGATCAGACCAGAGCTGGCAGGGAGAACGAGTGAGAGGTAAGAGATGAAGGAGAGTTTAGCCGAACCTACGTTGAATATTTGAAAAAAAAAAAAAGGAATAATCATCATCATAATTGTTTTACAGTTTTTGGTCACTTCTAACTTTAAATATATATATATATATATATATATATATATATATATATATATATATATATTTTTTTTTTTATTCTTGCAACCTTTAGTAGTTACACAATTTGATTTTTTGAGGTAAAATGTTATTTTTTGATATAATATGAAATATAATTAATCTTGTAAACATATGGTTTTGACTATAGACGCACCTTAGCTCAGCTGTATTTGAAACCTCCAGTGTTTGGATATGATTTTGCATCTTGACAAAATGACACAGACTTTCAATATCTCCACAAACACAGTCAAACTTTAAAATAAAAAATGCAGCTGTATTCATAATGCGACACAGTATTATTTTCCTACGAAAAGCTGGTCTGGACTTTTCTCTCCATGTGGTGAGCCATCTTTGTCCGCTGCCATTGTGGCTGTTTAATAGGTATGGAGCGAGTAATGTTAGTGGCTGAGACTTTAATGGTTATTCGCCACACCCACAGAATTATCGTCCACTTTACCCAAACATTTGAAGCATGAATGCTGCATACACTTTTTCTTAAGCTAATAGTCTTAATCAGTTTCTGCTTAGAATTTCACAGTATTTACAAATACATTTCATGGATGGATGAACTACTATCAAGAGAGTTCTTCATTGAGGATATTTGTAGACATTAATTTCCAAATCCAACACAAACTGAAATTGAACTAACACATGTATACAACAACATCACTTGTCTTCTGTTGACACAAGAATAAAACAAAACAAAGGAATTGAATGTTATACCACTGTGTTATCTGCTGCCTTGGCAACTACAGTATAAAGCCTCTCCACTGACATGACTAAAAATAAAATGTCACACATTATCTCAAATCTCTTTCTTCTTACTCATTATTCTCAAGCTCGCTCGCCCCTCCTCACTGCCCCTGAGACACTGTGTGCCTTTGACACGTGTGGAGGAAGGACACACTATCAGTTTTTCTAATTACTTATTGGTCATGATCAATTAGCAACATTTTAAGGCACTACGGTAACCTTGTATAAATACACTGGTGGAATTCAATGGCCATCATGGTTGACAATTAAATTGGTCTGTCACTGCTGGGCCCTTCATTAATCTCAACTTGTCATTCTTGTTTATGCTGGCTATAGTGGCTGCGTGGGTGTATGAGAGGAGTCGGCTCGAGAGAGTGTGTGTGTGTGTGTGTGTGTGTGTGTGTGTGTGTGTGTGTGTGTGTGTGTGTGTGTGTGTGGGTGTGTGTGTGTGTGTGTGTGTGTGTGTGTGTGTGTGTGTGTGTGTGTGTGTGTGTGTGTGGGTGTTTGTGTGCAGAGGAGGTCAGTTCTGTGATGTGAGAGAAGTTGGAAGATGTGTGTATATACGTGTCATATTCACGTGTGTTTATTTGCATGAATCTAAATGTGTGCATGTGGAGGAAGTGTATATTTTCTGTGTGGGCGCATAGATGTGTGGTATGTGGAAATCTTTTTAATCGTAAGTGTCATGTTGAAGCGAGTTGGCACCCTGAGGCGATTACCTCATGTGTCCTTGAGTATTTTCTAAATTGCTTGGAGATGTTTAGAGCCTCTCCAAATGACTTTCATAATCGCCGTGCATTTACACCATGTGAGAAAATTCCTACTCACTTAAACTCTCTTTTACATCGATTGAATTCGACAGAAAAGCTATTGTATGTTGCGTTTAGTTTCAAATCCGTAATCCTCTTGCCGTTTCCCCTTGGATTTTCCTGAGTGTATAATTCCCTCAGTATACAAATTTAAGAGTTAAGTTGGGGCATAACTATTTAATTTAGTTTTGATTGTTGGTAATTTTATTGCCGTTTTGGTTAACAGAGCACTAATGGGATCTCTTACTGAGTGATGTAAGCACTGGGAAATAAGACACACACACACACACACACACACACACACACACACACTGGTGGGAAACAATAGTTAGAACCACATACACACTCTTGTGCTGCTGACCTTTCACCCTTTTCTCTGTCTTCTGACCCTCCTAGTGTGACCCCCCCATTGGCAGGAGGGTGGGTTGGCATTGGTCACATACCCCCCACCTCTCTCCTCCTCTCCCCCCCTCTCCCTCTCATTGCTTCTGGGTGAGTGTATCTGACTGGAGACGAACAAAGGAGAGTGTGGGCGCCTGAGGACGCAGGCTCGCCCTGGTTCGTATTTACATATGAATGTCGACACCTATTTTGTAACTTGTCTCTTGTCTATATAATTATATATATATATATATATATATATACAGCTTTCAGCAGTGATATGATGAGTGTGTAGATTTTTTAAATGCATGTGCATTTGCATGTGTGTTTAAGCGGCTAATGAGAGTTGGTGGATGGACTTTATGGCCTTATTAATTCGTGATGAATTGGTTCAAATGTGTTTTTTGAGCCAATACTTCCTGTGTTGATGAAAATGTTTTGTTTAACTTTGCATTCAGTAAATACAAAGTATCGATGATTAAGAGGCCCAATTTTTACTACTTACAACTGTATTTTCTACTTGTCTTGTGGGTCTGCTGATGCTTTTGAAGGAGAATAGATGTGACTGCTGAGGTAAACGAGGCGATAAGTTTATGACATTTTTGTAGCACAAATTGCCCAAAACCTGCCGAAAGTGATGTATTGTGATGGTGATTGCAATAATCAATACTGTTTACTATCTAATTGAGCATTGTTTAAAATATTATTTAAGCTTTTGCCTCCAAAGCTCAGAACCAATCAATTCACTTTCCACATGGTTTTGAATTCCCTATTTAAAGTTTGAGGTATAAAAATAATTGAATGCAAAATATAACTGGACTTTGAGATTAATATACTATATTTTATAAACTATTAAATCAGTGTAATAAAAAAGTTTGTTTATTAACTTAAATATCACAATACAAACTACTATAACTTAACACGATCAAATAAAGAAATAAGATTCAAATAATATTTCATATCAACACATTATGTCAACACAAGTTGTAAAAGCAATAATGAATATATTCAGAGGAAAATTGTTTTAAAAATGAATTATTTGACTAACAAAAGACATTTTGACTTGATCTTGTTATAAATAAAGCTAAATAAGTACTTAAATAGACGTTCATTACTTTATAATCCTTTGTTCTTAATTGCTGCCAAGAACAGACCAGCAAATTTAATAAATTGAGAACATTTGCACATGGCAGTTTTTTCCTCTTTTCTTAGCAGGCTGTTAGTGTCAACCATCAAACATTAAGCCATAATTAGCAGGGTGTCCATGCTTGAGTGGTTGTGTGTTGAGCAGTGGAGTGGACAGCGAGGAGGAGGGTCATGCTAATGAGGACAGACTCGTCACAGCCGTGGATGACTGGCATGTAGACCCAGAGGATGGAGACACTCCTCGCTAATTAAGAATCCCTAGTATTAATATGTGTGTGTGTGTGTGTGTGTGTGTGTGTGTGTGTGAGAGTTCATCCTCGCACCTTCCTTATCTGTGAAATATGAGTCTGGAGTCTGGCGTTTTCTTTGTATTTATTGTAGTTCTTAACTACATTGTGTAAATTGCATCAATGCCCCAAGGCACTTCTTTTGCCATGATTGTCAGAGTTGGACTTTTATCTTGCAAATAAATCTCACTTCCTTTTTGGCAGTGGTTTTACAGAGGACATATCACATTACCCCTCTTAATTTTGTCTATTCTCACAACAAGACTGCATAAAAAAATAACAAGCATATGTAATAACAAACAAGCAAGGTTGCGTTCTGATGTACATCTTCTGTAAACCTCTCTGGTGCAGCCTGTGAGCTCCTGTCATATTACCATGGCCCTAACATTAAAACATTTGATTGGTAAAACTTGAGATGGTACAACATTTTGTTTCATTCAGATTTATATGTCCAAAGAAAGAACATTTTATGTAGGTAGAAAGAACAGTATTAATAGGTAAACATTAATTATTTTAGTCAATAAAAAGGGAGAGTCCTCCAATAAAAACCCTAACATGTTGTTGATGCAATGCATTTTGACATACAGTACAGGCCAAAAGTTTGGACACACCTTCTCATTCAAAAGCTATTCTTTTATTTTCATGACTATTTACATTGTAGATTCTCACTGAAGGCATCAAAACTATGAATGAACACATATGAATACATATGTACTTAACAAAAAAGTGTGAAATAACTGAAAACATGTCTTATATTTTAGATTCTTCAAAGTAGCCACCCTTTGCTTTTTTATTAATAAGGAAAACAATTCCACTAATTAACCCTGAAAAGCACACCTGTGAAGTGAAAACCATTTCAGGTGACTACCTCATGAAGCTCATTGAGAGAACACCAAGGGTTTGCAGAGTTGTCAAAAAAAGCAAAGGGTGGCTACTTTGAAGAATCTAAAATATAACACATGTTTTCAGTTATTTCACACTTTTTTGTTAAGTACATAATTCCATATGTGTTCATTCATAGTTTTGATGCCTTTAGTGAGAATCTACAATGTAAATAGTCATGAAAATAAAGAAACACATTGAATGAGAAGGTGTGTCCAAACTTTTGGCCTGTACTGTAGCTTTGAGGCTGTAGTTCTCTTCTTGCATCTTTTGCAATTGAACTTTGGTTTAAAATTATGATTCTAGGACTGGGGCTTCTTTCATTCTGAGAGACTGACACCAAAAGCTTTGTAGTGTAAAGCTTTTGAAACTATTTCAACTGGCATTATTTACAGGAACAGGGGAAATCCCACTCCTCTAAACATCAAAATGGACAAGTACCTTAATTAACATTTCAGAGTCTGGTGTTAATATAATAGAATGTATATAGCACCCATGATACTGCGAATCATTGTGCACAAAACATCCAAACCTAAATAGACTTTTGCATTCTGTTATATTGTATACATTTATGTCATGCATGAAAGAAAACTGACATAGTTTTTGTATGTGTGCATTGTCATTACCCTATCCCAACTGCAGACAGATCCCCGTCAGCGTCGCTGGCTGGTAATTGGAGGGAGGTGGCTGTGATTAAAATTCATATTTTACACCCACCGTCACATCTGCATAGCCACAGGACAGGCCTGCAGCTGTCAGTGTGCCTGGGACCGGGCTGGTGGTGTGTCTGTTTTTATGATGGGTGGGATGCATGAAACACTCACACGTCACTGCATGTATAAACACACATAGGCCCATATGCATGTACACAACTACTAACAACACACAGAAAGTAATCTTGTGCCTTCCTCCTCTCCCTTGTTCCAGCTGAGTAAGACCAGGCCTGCGTCATTTCACCTCAGGGTGCCTGCTGGGGTCAGAGTTTGTGTGTAATGGCCCAGTGCATCTCCCAGCACAGTAAGCCTACTCCAGGAGCTGACACACTCCACTACTCCCTTCCCCACCTCCCAGCCCTTTTATCAAAGTCAATACAAAGACAAGGAGCGTGTGTGTGAGCGAGTGTAAGCCAGTCAAAGATCACATTCAGAATTTCAAGTTGCTGAACCATGAGGTGGGAACGCGATATGACCAGTGCCTACTGTCCACTGTGGTCATAGACCATTGGCCAACATTCAGTCAGTCTGCTTGGTTTATTTAAAGTTCCTCTCAAACTCAACTTGAAGTCATTAGAATTAAAGTACCTGTCACTCTAAAATAGCACGGTATAAAGCATTTCCTTTTGAATGAAAATCAAAATTTGTGTGTAGTTATGTGCGTCTTGTAATCAGTCAAGCATGTTTGGTTATATTCCGTGGTATACTCACTGCTGCTGTATCTTAAAATACAATTTGTTTCCATATAAAAAGAAAATGAATAACAAGCCATAATTGAATTGAATTTTAAAATGTCACCTTAAAAACAATGAAAACACAGGAAGAAAACAATAATGTAATGAGTGACGTGGTAATGTATTAGACTAAGCCATAACTGTTAAGCTTCTGGCCCAATACAAGTATGTACCTGCTCTCTAATAACGTGATTTTAATTAGAGTACGGTAAACACCTTCACTTTCAGAGTTGAATTACATGTCAATCTGGTTGTGTCATACAAAAAAAGAGCCCAGACACCTAAGATGGTAGATGTCTACACAGTGGAAGTAATGCAGAAAAAAAGAGTCCCTTTTCCGGTTTCTTCTTTATCTCTCCCATTCAAACCAGATCTTCTCAAGCTGATCATGATCTGATTACGGTAAGTCTTATCCAGCAGGATACACATGATGGTAAACTTAACCAAGCTTGACATGCATCTGGGTTGAATCCCATCATTACATTTTCACTTTAGTTTTTTTAAGGCATTTCACATTAAGGTCCAGTATCTATCCATGAGACTGATGATGGGAGAGCAGGTAGGCGTCCTGTTAAGAGCAGGATACAAACGCTGGCTTGTCTACTCCCTTCAGTATCTGTGTATCGAAAACAGTGACATGTCACATTTCCAATGATAGTGGTTAAGTTCGTGCTGTATATTTTGATGTGATATTTGCATATACTTAGTAATTTATTACTGTGTGTGCCTTTTTATGAAAGCGTGTGTTATTGCACTGCCGTTGATGGTGGCAGTTAAAGTGTAGGGAAACTGTCAGTGTTAAGATGGAGAAGGAATGAATAATGACCCTTGTGAGGTTATGAATTATGGTGTGATACAACATTGGTTTAACTTCCTCTTTAGTTTTACACAAGGTCATGTCAGTATTATTTAGAATATATGACCACCTTAGAAATGGTAATTCTATTTAACATTTTAGAGATTCCACAGATTACAAGGACTCCTGCAGAATTTAGGAAACATTGCCTTAATGATTGTAACCAAGTGGTAAAACTTTAACCAAGACATTATTTCATTTTGAGTATGACTAAAAAACAAAAAATGGTATTTAACAGTTTATATAAACACAGTTACAGTAGTATTAGTAGCCATATTGGCCTGGTCCACAGCCATTTGCACCTTGCAAAGAATACAATTCACTGTATCCTATCCTCCTTCGCACATGAAATATTTTGGACTTTAAAAAATGTAAAACATAAAAATGGTTAAAATCGGCACAAAACATCACTTACTTCACTTACAACTTCAACTCAAATACTCTATATTGGTCAGTAGGAGATTGTTCTGCTCAGTTGAAACTCCCAAACATCTTCATCTTGGTGACAATAAACATTTGTTAACAGACACAGATTGAGTTTTTTGTGTGTGGCAAAGCAAACTTTCTTTGGAGAATCTTCTTCCTGCAGTGTATTTTTTTAGACATGATGCTATACAGCAGAAGAGACCAGAGATGTTACTTCACTTTTATGAAATTCGGTCTCAAACAAAAGCTATATTGATCGATCCCTGGTTTCATTAAAAAACATAATGTTTCTCTCATGACACATTGGGACTGTTCTGGTGTCATTATGGTGACACATTTCTATAGTACTGCATTTCCCAAACCCCCCTGGTTAATGGAAGTCAGTGGAAAGAGAGACAAACGGTCTGTGTAGGCCTCACATGCTTAAGACCAGGGATTAGTGTGTGTGTGTGAGTGTGTGTGTGTGTATGTGTGTTTGTGTGTGTGTGTGTGTGTGTGTGTGTGTGTGTGTTTTGTGTGTGTGAGGTAGCTAGCTAGCTAAGTGATGCAGTGATGTCATAGTCCTTGTGTTTTCACATGGGAACCTGATAGCTCTGAACAATCCAAGGCGAGCAATTTTTGGCTCAAGCGCACTTGACATAACAGAGAGATAATTGTAGACTTTGTGTCCACGGACCCTCCAGAGATCCAGAGGATCAAACCCCTCTAGGATTTTGGACACTTTGATGACGCGTTAATGCCTGCAAAAACATTTACCGCCTCAGAGATCACAGATGGAATGATGTAAATGTAATGCAGTTCAAGATAACTGCCCCCTGATATCAGAAGATGATGTAAAGTTTAGTTTTATTTTGTCTTAACTGTTGCCAGGGTGTTGAATATAAAATACATTCATATTGTATTCCACTTTCACACCTGTGTTCCAAAGAGTCGCCATCATAGATGACATAGTGAATGATATTATTTAGTGTAATTTAGTAATGGGAACTCCTGCGTATAGTGAGGTCATTATCTTTAAAGGCTGGATGACTGCAGTCTTTAGCTGATTTTCCGGACAGGAGCTGACATTAATGTAACAGTAATGGCAGATTACATTGACCATGCTTTAGCCATGGAGATTTATTTAACTGTTATTTATTGGTAAAAAATTGTTGGAGCACACATGCTATTGTTCACAGCAGGCAGCTGGCCGGTATAGCGGTGCATGATGCATCACAAAGTTCTGTACTCTTCAAACCACACAAAGATAGGCTACATTTGAGACTGTATGGATCTTCCAAGACCCTAAACTGTGTCTTGGTGAATCATTTTGCAAGAGTAATGATGATTTTAGACCGCTGCACCCTCAATGCATGTGTTGACCTTTGCGATTAATTGGGTTCATGCATGACTGTTAGCTCTGGATGTGCAATAGGAATTACAAAGGAATATGAACAATTTAATTAGAAAAAAAGGACATCTTCCAAAAAGAATTACAAGCATTATGTACCATTGCCTTTCAAAGTTACTGTCTCAACATAACACATCTATTTCTAACCCTACTGCTGTTGTTAATAACATCAGTAAAAAAAGAAGAGCATATTTTTACCATTTTGTCTGCACAGATATAAATCAACAACTTGCCCTTAATTAAGTCTCAGAAAAAAACATTATTTTGTTATTGATTATGACAAAGAATTCTTAACCTCTTTATGTTACTACATTGTGCCCTTCAGAGACGTGCAGGATGAAAGGTGATGGCTCTGTCTCTTACAAGAATGATACAAAAAAAAGTAGTTTAAAGAGGCAGGTTGCCTTGAAGCAAAGCATGAATACCTTCTGGATCGTAAAACATCTTTGAAAAGTGTGAGAATGAGAGATGCATAATTTAAAAACTATATTTAACAGTTTTCTTTATATGGCTTGACACCTGGCAGTAATGACAAGCTTTGGCAGGCGACCTTTACTTTAGGGCTTTCCATAAACATGATTATCAATATTCTGCCACTGTGTGTATGATCATCAATATTCAGTCACCGGGTGTATTTCTTATCCTTTGTGGAAATGTCCTGTCAATTTATTTGATCTATGTTTTCAATCACACCCTCACAGAATAAATATATAAGAAGAATACATTCAGAAGTGCAAAAGAGAGTTGATATATTGTAATGTATCTCAGTGACTGCAAAGGCAACTTGACTTCACAGTATTGATAGCACAAACACTATGTATTGTATGCATCATGGATATTTATAATGAAATAAGCAAAGAACTGATGAGCTTCAGCACAACCGCATTTCAGTCTTTCTGCATTTTCAGAAACTCTTCAGATTCATCCCAGAATTCAACTTTCAACTCTTAAATAACACTAGTAATAGTCATATGAATAGAAGACATAATATCAAGAGAAGTAGCATATATACTATATGTAGAAAAGACAGGTAAGTAATAGCAGGTGTAATGGTGGTGTAGGTAATAGCATTTGCTAGTAGTTGCACAAGTAGTCGTACTAATGGTATTTGAATATATAGCAGTAGTAATGGTGTTTATCATACTAATAGTAGTAAGATGTCAATTTATATCTATCTCATCTTTAGGCTTTGGTAATATTTAAAAGTCTGCTCTTGAGCTTGGGTTTAGCATGTATGACAAAAAAATCTAAACTCAAGGTCCACTCACTTTTTTGGAGCTCTCAACTGCATTTTATGGTCATCTATGTTCCATTTGCTAATAAACATGGCCTGCATTCTTTAGCTTTCATTTGAATAATATCTGTTTGATCAAAATAGTGTTTGTAATTGTATTTGCAATAACAAAGGTAGTTAGCTTAGTATGTTGTAGTCATAGTAATAGTATGTTACAGTGGTAGTAACGCTGTTTCTTATAGTTCTATACTCATAATGTGTGTGTAACAGTATAGTTTTAGTGTTAGTTGTGTTAATATGAGCGTTGTATCTTACTGTAAGCTGTGAATGTGTGCTATTATTTTCTATTCCAGCAGGCGTATCGTGTCTGTCTCATGTTATCTGTTCATGTAGGAGTTCAGGCTGTTTACTCTGATTTATGGTTCTGGGGTCTAACTGTGTATATTTACAGTCTCTTGACCTGAGAATGACACCCGCTGGGCTGAACAAGGAGGGAAGAGAGGGGTAGGGAGGGTCACGGACTGTAGCACACACACACACACACACACACACACACACACACACACACACACACATACATATACAAACACAAACACACACATTCAGTGTTTTGTCTGATACAGTCACACATATCTACTTTCACAACAAAGATTCAACACAAGTTTAAAAACGTGCATTCACATGTTGGGTTTTTCTTTGTCTTTGCATTGGTTATCTGTTTTTGGATGTCTAAGTTATTTTACTTTTCCTCTCACTTCCCATACATGGACACCAACAAAAAAACACGTGCACAAAGAACATCTGCACAAATGTTTCCAAGTCACGTCGTTAGGATGTGATCGTGTTAAAGCTGCAAACAAGAGCAAATGACGACACATCGAGTGTTGTGATATGCATGTAATATGCTAGTGATTACAATTATTATTCATTGTGATAAAGTTAGGTCTCTTTTTTTTGTGATTTGACAAAAAGTATTCTGGGAAATGTAGGCTATCACTAAATAAAGTAGAATTAGATAAAGGAATCCTGGGAAAAGTGGCTACTAAAAATGCAAATTACAACACATCAACATAATGACTCCTGGAATTCGTCGAACCTTGCAGGTTGAATGAAGTGGTTGGTTAGAAAATGGCTGAGCGTTAAAACAAGGTGACAGCTGCTTGTTTATAGATCCCAGCACCCCGGGGTGATAGTGGCGTGGATTGACACCTCAGCTTCAGACTGTCACAGGCCTGTTTGCAGAGAGGCAAATGGTGCTTGGCAAAAAGCACAGTTCACATGGGTTTGATTAATCTGCTGGTGATAGTTTGTACCTTTGCAGTATTGTGCTAAGTAGGGTAAGTGTGTGTGTGTGTGTGTGTGTGTGTGTGTGTGTGTGTGTGTGTGTGTGTGTGTGTGTGTGTGTGTGTGTGTGTGTGTGTGTGTGTGTGTGTGTGTGTGTGTGTGTGCGTGTGTGTGTGATAAACATATCTGTGTGAAACTACCAGGATAAATAGCATGGTCTCATCTGTGGTCTCCTCTTTCTCACACTGCTCTCCCTTTTTCTCTTTCTCTTTTTCTACCTCCACTGCCGCAACTTAAATCCTCCTCTGGCTTCCATCCCATTTTCTCCTCTTGCCTCTAAGTTTGATCCTCCTCTCTTTCTCTTGCTACCTCTCCCCTGCCTCCTCAACTGACTTGTACTCACTCCTTTTCTCTTGCACTTTCTAAAACAAATGAGCTGTTTGAAGTATGTCCGTTAGCCTTCTTTCTGAGAGTGATATCAGAAGATTGTTTTCAACCTCATGTCTGTGTGGTAATTACCTAGCTGGAGTCAGGTCGTGGTTAGGGATTGTGGTTTTTACTTTTCTATTAATGTAGCTGTTAATGAGATATATGTTATCAGTCCTGACTCCAGCCCTGTACCTAATGCACAGACATGAGATTGACAGACAGTATTTCTTCTAATCTATGAGTTGATTTTTACAAAATGTTGAACTATTCCTTTAACTCTCCTCTGTCTCTTCTCTGTGTCTCTCTCTGTCTCTGTCTCGCTCTGTGTTTGGAGATTGAAGTAATCTGATTGGCCGGCCCAGCAGGAATAAACACTGTGAAGCTGGGCTCGGAGAAGGGGTCGCTGTGTTTTATGAGCCATTAAAGTTTTATTCATCCCTGCACCGAGGCAGCCTTCGGCCACGGGGTCGCCATGCTTTAAATAAACTCTCACCACTCCTCTACCCCCTCCTCCCCAATATCTGCCTTCACCACCCCCTCCACCCCCAAACCCTTCCACCCACAGACTTAATGGACTGTTTATTGTTTGATGTTCAAGTCCGACTTCATCATTTTTCCCTCTCTCGCTCTCTCTCTTTTTTCGCCCTCCACTTGTGTTCAGCGGTGTGGAGGTCTGAGTGATGTGGTTTGTCTGCGTGTTTGTACTATGTGTTGATTCATTTTGCGTGTGTGTGAGCCTATGCCTGTGCTAGCATTACATACATGCAGTAAAGTATAAATTCCTTCCGTGTGTAATGTTTTTGACTTCATCAACTCTTCCTTCTGCTTCTCTGTTTCATGAGTGCATACCAAACGTTCAAAGGATAATGCTGGTGTAACAGTCCACAGTTGAAAATACTCCATAACAAATGTACTTGGTCCTGTTTGAGTAATGTTTGCTAAAAACTACAATGACCAGCTGTTTTAAGAAAATATTTAGCCTTTTTTAAATTATTTTTTATTACACTAAATATTTGTCACCTATTCTAAAGATGTACGTCTTCACTTGGAACAAATGGGCTTGGGGCTGAATTGGGAAGTTGTAAACTATTGAGAGATGCACTAAGGCTGTGTTCAGACCTACATTGGCACAGTGTGAAAAAAAATGCAGTCTTCTCATTCATTGAAGTGAGAACATCATGTTGATGAAGTGGTGGTGCCAATGCACAAACATGCAGGGTCGTCTAGCAAAAAACTTTTTACACAGCACTCATCAGGCAAGGTGCTACCTTGGCCAGTCAAATAAGTGTAAGCACACATTCTTGGTATATTCCTTTGTAAAGTGAATGAAGTGTTTTTTACTGTTTACCTTGCAATCATTGATGTGATCATTGAACTCTACACACTTGTAAAATCTGGTCCCATAGTATTATAAATCATTGTGAAGTGCTTCGGTACGGATAAGCCTTCTAACTTGTGTATCTATTAATCAAAGCGGAAGGAACAACATGCCCCACCGATTTCTGTTTATTTTTTAACACAGTCCTCTTTTCAGGCTGAACTTCCAGTGAGGCATTGTTGGTTCTGTTCTGTCCATTGGATTTGTTGAAGATAAGCTTATCCTGATAATTTAAAGACGCAATAGTTCGTCACCCCGGAGTTTGTGAAGCACCTTTTGGCTGAGGGGGACAAACAGATAGAAGAGACATTTGGCAGGGGGAGAGAGAGAGACAGTTTGCAGAGTTTCATTGCATGTTGTGCTACAGCTGACCCCATCCTCAACTTTCACCCCCGACCCCACCAGATATCTGTCATGAGACGGAGCTGCTTAACACAAAATGGAGCCTGGTTCAAGAGTCAGAAGGAGAGAGACATGCACAGAGTGGGGGAGAGAGAGAGGGAGACAGTGCTCCACCGCACACAGAGGACTCATTTATCCTCTCTCTCGCGCTCTCTCTCTTGACTGCAGTTTTTTTTTCTTCCTCTCTTTTGTTTTCACTGCACAGAAACTGTTGCCCTTTCTTCCTATACATCTCCTCTCTTTCTCACTTGTCTTTCCTCCCCCCCATCTTCTCACCCTCGCTCGTCTGGTTGCCTTTGGACAACAGCATGCCATCATCAGCGGCCACCACCACAGGTATGGATTCATGGCTGCAAGGACCAGCAGGATTCTGGGGGGGGATTTGTGAGACGAGGCATTAATGAGAGCGAGGCCTCGTCAGCCGGCGAGAAATGTATGCAAATGATATGCACACACCAAAAGGACCCTGGGTAGGCAAGGCGAGCGCCGGCCGAGCTCCCGCTGAGCTCTGAGGAAGATGAGCGGCTCAGGTCAGAAGAATGACAACAAAACACCTCCTTCTCCTTTCCTTCTTCTTTTTTCTTTTTCTTCATCCTGCATCTAGGAGAGCAGAGAAAAGATGAAAACTGGTGAACACATTAGTGGAGAGATGACTTTGTTATGTTGCCACATGATGCTGTTGATGTGTTTAGGTTTCTGGACTGCTGTTGCTAGATAGATAGTTTGTTTCTGTTATTTATCTTTGTATGCACAATGACACATTTGTGGGGTAAATTATCTAGAGATTAAACAAATCTGTGTTTGACATCCAGACTTTCCAGACTTTTAATTGTCACAAATGATTACCCTAAATTTAGCTCAGCAGAGAACTCACATTGTGCCCTTTTTAATTGTGCTTATGGAAGTCATTTTTGTTAATAGAGTAATTTGACAGTAACTTCTTTTGACACTTCATTTGGAAATTTAAACTCACAACATAGCTATTCAATCATCAGGGTGTAGTGTATATTAGGCCAAGATGTTAGTGAAATGACCTGTTTTACTTTTGTAATAAAATGCATTTGTCAACAAATATAAAAGACAGTTGTAATTGGAAATTATTTACACATTTGATGCTAAATGTGGCCTATTTTTTATTTTAGCCTTCTCAAGTATGTAAATGATGTGACATGCTTCTCATTTTATGTATCCTTACTGTATGTTATTTCTTAAATTAATAAATCAAATACAACAAAATTAGTTTTCATGAAAAACCTGTAATCTAAATCATCAGTAATCAGTTATCTTTTAAAATCTCACATTTTTTTCTTCCCAATTTATATTTACTTTATAGTGATTTTATTTTTTACTTTTAACATATTTGCTGCTTTTATTATGCTCTTAAAAACAGAGGATAATACAAATAAATGAGACTCCTTTTGCACACGTTTTAAAAAAAATAAATCGTTTTTATCTGAATTTATATTGAATTATGACTTGTTGCTTGTCTGAAATAATAATTTAGGCTGGATTATTTTAAACAAACAGAATTCACAATTGGCCGCAGCTCGTGCTCTCCTGTCCCCTTCTCGGCTGTTTGTTTGCGCGCAGCATCGCTTCTGCACCGTTCACTGGCCTGGCTGCTCCGACTGCCGCTGCGACAAACAAAAAAGGTTGGAAGAAAGAAAACGAATAAAGGAGGCGAGGCAAGACAGTTTCGATGGCGTTAACTAGTGATCGTTAAATGCGCCACAGTCCAACCGCATCAGACATGGAAACCTCTTCCCCCACTGTCGCCTTCGGGTGGGAAATAAACAAGAGAAAACGGGAGGAGAAGAGAGGAAAACAAATCCATTGAGTCTTGGGAAGAAACTGAGAGTGGCACCTGATGATGTCGACTTTGACACGTGTTAATTGCTGCTCAGCTCTCCTCATTAGGGAGTCTCAAATTATTTTAGCGCTCCAGGCCACGACGCCTTGTTTGCTTTACTGAGGAGAGAAAGCAGTCTGGCCCAAACTTCAAATGGTAAGGCACAACACGTTTGGGCGGATTCATTTAGGCGAATTATTAAATAAATGCGTGAAATTATTAATGAACCAAGTATGCTTTCAAATATACTGAAATTAATAAAAATAGGGGAAAATGTTGGAAATTAGAAATATGCTTATTTATAATTTGACTTTTTTATAACTATATATCTATGATGCAGTGAAATATTGAAATTCATCAGTTCTTTCATTATTCCAATTTGTTTCATTAATAATAATTTATAATGCCTGTGTTTTGTTGCCAATTACGATTTTTGCCCCTCTGTCAATATTCAGTACAGGGAGATATTTATTTGATGCATTTGAGTGTCATCTCTTTCTCTCTGATAATCAAAGATTTACAGTGAACCATGGTCTCTATTGCTAAATCAATAACATTCTCAAATAAAAAGGGTGTCATCAATAGCCTGACAAAACTGCTTCACTGCATGCGGTTTCATTCAAACATCAAGCAAATGTGACATGCACCCAATCATAATATATTAACGCACTAAAATCCTTTTCCTTGTGTGATTACATTCAAATGTGTGTGTGCAGCTTTGACTTCAATCTGCTGCTGCATCCTCACCCTTCACCCACACAGCTTCATGCAGCAAACACAGACTGAGTCCAGTGTGTGGGAGCACCGGCCCTCATCTTATCTGCTAGATTACTTGTTACCTGTTGGCATGTATTTATATGGCCTTGCATGGTGAATTATAAAGCCTTTGTTACTGCCCTGGCTTGGGGTCGGCCACTTGTTTATGACACCAGTAATGGTGGTAATTGTTACTGTTGAGATTACCTGTCAAGAGGACCCGGGCGGCAAGCTTGGAGAAGGCGTCCCTGTCTTGACAAGGGGCGACAGGGGGACAGGGAAAAGGACGGGGGGGGGGGGTAGAGAGATTGGGGATTGGAGTGTTGGGGGAGAGGCTGGGACGCCCTGATGACTTTTCTGCTGATAATCAGCTGCCGCGGCCTGTGGGATAATTCAGCTGTCATTGCCACCGAGCAGGGCCCAGCATCAGCCGGCCGACCCCAGCTGGCGTCATTCATTTGGACCGAAGATGGTGATGGAAGCGAGAGGAGGGGTGAAGGGATGCAGGAGCAGAAGGAGACAGAGGAGTAGAGACAGTGTCTCCATCTCATGTCTGAGTTGGCCTTCAGATGCGGTAAATTAAAGCCAT
Source organism: Perca fluviatilis (assembly GCF_010015445.1). Taxonomy (NCBI): domain Eukaryota; kingdom Metazoa; phylum Chordata; class Actinopteri; order Perciformes; family Percidae; genus Perca; species Perca fluviatilis. The sequence goes on along the minus strand of NC_053130.1, from coordinate 9,221,841 downwards.
CATGAAACACTTGCAGTTTAGAAGAGAAATATCTCAGCTTTCAAAGTGTGTGTCCAGACCCAGTTTGACTACAAAACGCTGATGGTAGATTGTCAACATTACACAAGGAAATCAATTGGATTTTCCCCTACTTTGGGTCTTCCTTTTATAAGCCCAAAATGCTGCTTTAATCAACTTTTGATCAGCTTTTCATTAGCTAAAAACTTTCTGTGATAAAAAAATAAATTGAGAGTAGATCAGTATTTCATAGCAATACAGTGTGTATCTGTATCTTCAACCTCTACTTAAATAATGCACGTAAATTGTAATGTCGCTTCATGAGGTGTCTTGTGTTAACAATTCTATTTCCAAGATCCTTTTTGATTTTAAAGGTCCCATATTATCCAGTGCTTCATAGGATGAGAGTTATGGTTTTCATTATGCCTTAAAAAATAAATTCAATATCAATGAAAGGGTATTAATTGAATTAATGTGCAGACTGAGTCCTTGCACTGGACCCTGATTGGTTAACAATATGCAGCAGCTCCTCTATGCCAAATGATCTAATCATTGGATAAAGCATTTCTGCAAACAGGACCAACTAGAAGGATTGCAGATGCAGATATTCACTTGCAATCTTCAACTGACATGACGTTGCAAAAGAGTGGATTTTTGAAAATGCAATAACTTTAAATTGATCCACTCAAACAAATTTAAAGTTTAGTAATGTAAAGATTAATTGCATTTAATACATACGAGGAAAATTTGAATACCTATGTGTGGCCATTTAAGGTCCCACCTAATTCCTTTTGTAAAAGCAATCTCGTTGTCTTCCTGGACACGTGTGCATCATAAAGAGGGCAGCAGCGGCTAAAATGGAAGGCAAATCACTTTTCGAATGGTTTTGGAGCAGCTATCAGTGTCATCCCTGAATGGCTGTCTTTATCAATGATTCTGCCTGATATGTAGTAGGGGGTGGGTGTGGAGGGTTGGGGGTTGGGGGTTCCCTATCTTTCGCTGGAATCTTTCACAGTTTAAGGGCCGGGAGCTGCTAAGAAACTGTCAAAGATTTGGACAGCTAAAGTCCCTGGGTGGCAAACGCCGAGCTGTTCTCTATCTGTATTCCACTGTGGCAACATGCAGGGTTGTAACACTGCACCACTGCTATTCCAGTGGGATAATGTCACTGAGGAAATAGTGGCAGGAAATTGTCTGCACTGGATTATTTTTCTTTCTTCTGTTATGCAGTTTTTTGTTTTTTTTGGTTTCTATTTTGAATTAACAATGCAAAAAAATTGTGAAAATACCACAGTGCAGATGCAGTATGAAAAGCATATTGCACTGCTTCTACCTCAGCTACTGTCCACACGGTTTAATATCTCTTAATTATACATTATAGTAACACCTCACACAGTGTGAATATTAACACATTTTAAGAATTAGTCCAAGAATATTTTAGCTTCTGGTTCAACTTCACAGCAATATCAAGTTATTAGTCCGTTGATTGATAAGTAATTCTTATGAAGGTTTTCTATACAAAAAAGACCATTTTTAATGAGTTCAAAGTGAGTGACACTGAACTTTTGTAGTCCATGTAGCAATCAACACATGAAATATTTCATCTAAACCGAGCATGATATTATTTTCATAACACCTAACTGCGTCAGTTTGATGATGTTTGAGGTAGACTTGCTTTGCCTCCACCACTTTATAAAGCACACAGAGGATCCTGTGTTACATGGCAAGGCAGCTTTGCTAAATGTGTCAGAATGGAAAATAAACACGACGCAAGAGCTTTTGCACACACATCAGGGCTCATGTGATAGAGGAATTCTTTTCAGTGGGTTTAGAGAAACCTGTTCCACAGTTTGAGTAATGCTCAAAGAGCATTCTTTTTTTTTTTGTGACTCAATAAATCTACATTCCACTTGAATGCGATTCCCTTTGCTTTTAACCACTCTTGTTTATATATTATTGTCACAGCCCGTGAATCCAAAACAATTGCTTCATAACTTCATGCTGTATCTTTGCATTTTTATTGCCATGGTTTAATCCTTTGGCTGGTTGACAAAATGGAACATCATCACCATTATCATCACAACTTTACCAAGAAATTAAGACAATCCCTCCTCGATATTAAAATAAAGCACAATCTCATTTCTTATTCAAATGATAACATTAGGCACAAATGCATTTATCACCCACTACAGGAGTGAGGTTATAAACAATGCCATTCATTATCTGGCCCAGATGCAGCGATTGTTGATTAAAGGGCTTTGAATGTAACAGCCACACGCACTTGCACACTTACACGCATCACTTACACACACACACACACACACACACACACACACACACACACAGACACACACACACACACACACACACACACAGATGGGTGGACATTAGGAAAAGAGAGAGGCCATCTGAATAGGCTGGAGGGACATTAACGGCAACAATGATTGATATTTGCAGCACAGGCTTTGTAATGGTATTGTTATTCCTCAGAGTTATACCCAGTCCTCCCTACGTCTCGTCTCGCAGATAAATGGAGGTGTAATAATGAATAGAAATTATCCTGATTATTTTGGTGGAGGTGGCGGGAGAGCAAGGGAGGCGGGGGGGTGATTCATAATCTAACATGAAGCGTAAAGCTTAATCAACAGCGTCTTGTGGATTTTCTTTAATGTTTGGAAACTTCATTTGTAGGGGGAAAATATTTAGGGCAGCTTTAAAATGCTGCGTATATATATTGTCATGGACAGTAATATTGATTGCTCAATATTAAAACAGCAAAATGCATGATTTGTATCCTCCTGATGTTCTGCAAGTAAAGCTTAATAAAGGTAGATACTAACCTTAAAGATATTTAATATAATCATTCTGGCTTAAAGACAGATTGTGATTTTAATTCACCAACATATAATGCAGAGGTAATAAAATGTGGAGTTACTGTATACTTTCATAATGTAGTTAATCTGAAAATATACTGTATTTACAGTAATGTATATTTAGAGATATATATTTCATAAACAATATAAACTTCAGCTTTAAAACCTTAGAATATATGTAAGGAAGGTGTAAGATACTGAAATTACTTTTCTGCTAATGTTAAATTATCAAATGGAATCTTATTTTGAAATCAAGTCTTCACTTTGAGTTGATATCCTTGTTAACACGCACTATACAAAACCCACAGAACCATGATCCATGGTAATTTAATATTCTCATGTAGCCCTGCCTCACTTTGAGAAACTGTGATATTAATTAGTTGTGTTTTCTTGAGAGCCTTCAATGCTGCTGAGTGTTGATCATGTGAACAGCTGAGGTGGACATCGCCAAAACACATTATTTGATGTGAGAGGCCAGCTTGTCCAAAGCAGTTGTGTTTATTACACACTCCTCTGGCACCTGCTGCAGTGAGTCGGCCTGCCAGGACACACACACACACACACACATACACACACACACACACACACACACACACACACAACGCTGTGTTCCAAAATCTCTTCTTCATTTAGCCACTTTCCACTCAAATGATAGCCATTATCACTTATCGATTACATTTGCAGGACTCAGCTGCTGCTTTAGTGGTGTACTGTATTGTGAAACATGACAATATGCTGCCAAACACTATGAACCCCACAGAATTTAGTTTAAACTCGTGTCATCACATTATACACCTGGAAGGTTTAATCAAAATGCATTTTATATAATATAATTGCCAATCATTAATGTGATGTTTAACAGCTTTGAATGCAAATGACTTCTGCGGGGAAAAAAAGCACCACAAATGCCCCGCAGCATCGTCCTATCTCTTGTGGGCTGTATGTGGTATATCGGAGATTACTCAATATAAACAGCGGGGTGTTGGCTCGGCTTGGACATCTATTGAACCGTTGTCTTGGTGCTTGTTGCTTGTGGCTGTCACCTGTTGTTCCATTTTCTCTGTATTTTATTTTATTTCTTTTTCCTTTCCTCTGTCTACCTCCCACTCTATCATTCACTGTTGTCTCTCTTGCTCACGTCACTGGAAACATTTTTCTTGTCTATCGTGAAGGAACAATTCTATTGACTTGGTTCTAGCCTCCTGTTAAAGTCGCAGTAAGAACATGATAGTATTAGTATCCGTTACTCCACCTTCTACTCCATCCTATGCCAACATTCCTCAGGTCATCACATTTCTTATTTGGAGACTTGTGAAAACAAAAGTAGCATATGTAATTCAGTGTTTTTCAACTGGTTGCTACTAAATGTCTAGTCATTTAACCTATTTACTTGAATCCAAGCAAAGATAGCTCCCCATTAAAACACTTACACATTTAATAAAAATAAATTCCTCTACTGCTCTTTTTCTTCCTCCTCTTCATCCAGACCAATGAGACCTCTCTCTTCCTAATGTTAACTTTAGTTTCTTTTTGCATCCTTATTTTCTCCTTTTTCCCCTCCGGTGTTGTTGTTCCTCCTCCTCTTCATCCTCCTTACCATACCAACGTGTTGTGCATCATCCCACCATCCCTCCTTCCTTTCTCCCTTTCCTCTCCTAGGGTGTAATGGTGTGATGCCTCCCTCCAACATCTCCCCCACACCGCCACCCTTCTACTCTCTCAGTAATCAGGGCCAGATGGAGGCAGAGATGGAGTGATGGAGGGAGGGAGGATTGGGTTTGGTCCTAGCAGTGTCTTAGAACGTGGGGAGCTGTCAGCCCTGCAGGGAGAGAGGAATTCTCCAGCAATAAAATAGGGATTTATCACCACTCTACCAGAGAGAGAGAGAGAGAGAGAGAGAGAGAGAGACAGACAGAGAGAGAGGAGAGAGATGGAGGGAGAGGGTGTGAGGGTGTGAGGCAGAGAAAAGGACGAAGAGATCAAGAAAGTCAGATAGAGAAGGGTGACGTTGTAGAGAAAAGAATAGAGAGGGGCAGTAATAGAAACCTGCAGAGGGATAAAGAGAAAGGCAGAAAAAAACACTGATGGAAGACTTTTCATCATCGTAAAGCTTCAGACAGACGAGGGGGGTTGAAAGAATGAACATCCAGGATGATAGACTGAGTTTGCAGCTGAAAAAGGTCTGGGAGGAAGACAAATCCAGAAGACAAGAGGAGAACAGAAATTGAGAGAGACAGTTGTGTGATGACACCCGCGGCTCATCTGCTCACATTCTAGCGGCCTGACAATTTCTCTCTTGCCATCTGTAGCATGCAGAATGGCGAGCGTCTGTCCAGAAAGTAATGCCCAGTTGAGTTCAGGGGATGGGGTGTTAAGCAAAAAGACTCGACCTCCCCTACTGGGCCAAATGAACCTGCTAAAATAAGCGCTCTCCACAATCGGCTGTGTAATTGAAACCAGAATGTGCAGGATTTGATAAATTGCTTGACCCCGCAGGAATGTTAAGGTCGTAAATTTTTAGTGCATTTTGGCCGTGCTGAGGTGTGCAGAGGTGTATGTTAAGAGCATGTCCATTGGTATGTGTGTGTGTGTGTGTGTGTGTGTGTGTGTGTGTGTGTGTGTGTGTGTGTGTGTGTGTGTGTGTGTGTGTGTGTGTTTGAGATTCACAGAGTGAGTGTGTGTGTGTGTGTGTGTGTGTGTGTGTGTGTGTGTGTGTGTGTGTGTGTGTGTGTGTGTGTGTGTGTGTGTGTGTGTGTGTGTGTGAGTGTGAGTGTTTATGTCGGGGTGGCAAGACACAAACAATATATGTGTGTCGACAGTAGACACACGCACACACCTGGAAATTATACTGCACATTCCCACTCAGTGACCAGATAGACTATAAATTGTGCTTCTGCTCCACATCTTCAGTGGTTTACATCAAAGGAGTAGATTTAAAGATCTTCTTAGGACAAGAGTAGAGCTGCTTAGTGAAGCTGAAAAGGGAGTACTTACATAACTGAGTATTGCTAAAATAGTCCAGCTAAAGTACAACACATACATTCTGTTTAAAATGTACTATCACTTTGAAATGTGAAGCCACAGGAAGACACACTTAATGTCCAACATTGTACACACATAACACTGTACACATGAGTACATTTTCCAAAATTTTAATTCATGCAACTATTCTTTTTTTATTTTTATACGAATAGTATGATATTTGAGTGCCTCACTGTATATCGAGGATATACAGCATGCAACCAATGTTTAAGAATGTACTATGCTTTCCTGCAGCTCGCATCTGTTCTGATGATGCATTTAAAATGTTTATATCCCTCTCTGGGAGCAAGTAGTAAAGTAGTGTTGTTTCTTCCACAATCCTTTACATTTATAATAAGCTTAGCTCTCCTTAAACATTGTTTAAAAGAGCTGCTTTCTTTTTTACAGTTCAAAACATTTTCCTTTGTGTCTGAAGTTAATGGTGTCTCTTGTGTGAGAGTGTCTCTCACACAATTCTGTCTTTATGACTGCTGCTCACATGCAGCTCCTACTCTTTCAAATGCTCTGTGGCTGGCAAAGGTTTTTATCGTGTAATTATCGTGTGTCCATAAAGCGGTCTGTAACTAACTAACTAGCTTACCAGCAACTAGCTAACTCACTCACTCACTCACTCACTCACTCACTCACTCACTCACTCACTCACTCACTCACTCACTCACTCTAAAACACTTAAAATGATAACTTTTTTGTGTAATGGTTTGTGTCAGCTGTACCTTAAGTTCAGGTCTTGAATATCAGTTTTATTCAAGGTATTCATGTGAGGTAAAATTAAAAAAAAAAAAGAAACTGGTGGGTGGTGGTCCAGAAGCAGGTTAAGAGGTAAAAAAATAAAATAAAAAAAGACTGTAGCATGTAGTATATCACTTTAATCAAGTCTGTGTTTTGTGTGCTTTTGTTTGTAAATGCTTAACATTATGGGCAGCCATTATCCCCTGAGTAGAAACTGGCTTGTGGGCTAAGATGCTCTCAGCACATGGAGTCCCGTCCAGTTTGCACTTGTGTAGTACATCATTAAGCAGCCAATTCTATGTGTTACATACACTGCATACAAGGCTGGACTCCATGTGCTGCATTGAAAACTTCCGTGTTGAGGAGATCGCTAGAAATTAACTAGTTCTTAATGTCGACTACGTCTAAAATTCTAAACAGTTTCTACCTGATCTGAATGGCCACACTCAAAGGTAGAGCAAAAAGCTTGCTTTGATAGGGGCCAAAAAGTGATAATCGTTCAAGTCAGGATAAGGGGTGCACTCTTTTGGACAGTCTCTCACGGTGTTGTACTTGTTTGGCATGTAAAGTGACAGAAGTACTGTAGATGTGTGAAAAGTAAAAAAAAGTTTAAAAAGAGCTTGACGGAAAAGTTTAAACCCTGCATACTTTCTCACTTCTGTATACCTGGCCAATTGCTGTTTGTTTCAGAAAGTTCCAAAAATTGCCAGATGCTGTTAAACATTCACACTAGCGTTTGATTTGAATCCTACCGATGCTGCAAGTGCTCCGTCTCAGCTTCGTTGCAGTTGCCAAGCAAAAACCTGGGGACTAAAGTGAAGCTGATCATCCATTGGTCAAACTACAGCTTCCACAACCCTCGTATCCCAGTTGCTGAGCTCCAGGTGGTGGACACCAAAAACAACCCGCCAATGTGGAAGCCAAACTCTGCCCCCACAGGCTCTCCTTGCTGCCTCAAATCCAAGCAGCAACTTGGTCCAACCCCAAAACAAGACCATGAATAGCGTTCTTAAATGCTTGTGAATGAGGCCATCACATGAGGGTGAGAGGAGTAAAGTCTGGCAGACAAAAGAACAAAGGACAAACCCATCCTTAACTGTCATCAGTTATGTTATCATCATTGTAAACATGTAGATGAGGACTATGAGGAGGACGCTATTATAGAACAATCGTGGGCTAACTCTGATGAGCTGTACTCATGCAAAGGTTCAGCCTCCCATGGCAAAGCGGAGAGGAAAGTAGAACATACTTGTATATACAGTACTGTCTGTTACAGATATGACAAGTTCTTGCCTCATTTAAAACACAATTCAATGTATAAAAGATTGTAATGATGATAATAGTAATGAAAAATCTGCACTGCAAAATCAGACAACTAAACCCAATGGCAAGAAAACCTGAATGGAAACTTAAATTGGTATAAAATCAGCCAAATGCAGACAAGTCATGGACATTTTAAAAACTAATTTATACAGTTCATGTATATTTGAACTAGCCTCATGTGTATGTATGTCAACAGTGCTGAGGGCATGGAGAGCCCAGCCAGGACAGAGGCTATAGAGAGGTCAACACAGTGTAAACAGAGGCTGCCACACGATTTACGATGTTTGCTGGCTGCTAAGAGGAGGGGTCTGCACATTCTCACAATCATAATTGCTTTTTGCAGCTTTTCAATCAATCCGACTTGGTGGATAATGTTTTTGTATTTTTTTCACCTCTCATTTTTCCCCCTTGTCATCACGGAGGCTGCTCTGTGTGTCGGTAGCTCCCCTTGCGTAGCTGTGACTCAAGTCTTAACGTAAGCAAAAGTCAAAAGCTCCAAGATTCTTTCCTTTTTTTCTTCATTTTTCGTAATTAGGAGCAGACGTTTCTTTCTCTCCCTCTATTTCTCTCGCTCTTTCGAAACCCCGACATTGGCCACTCTGGCCGACTGAAAAGGGGAAACCCAGTCACACATGTGGACATCTGGTTGGACACGGAGAGCATGCAGCCTCCCCCTTCATCGCCTGTTGACAGTTGTTACCTGTGCCCCGGCGGGCCCTCGCTGCCCCAAGATAAAACGACCTCTATCCAGCCAGACGCATAAATATTTCTCTTTCTATTTTCCAAAATAGCTTTTAATTTTACAAGTTTTATGGCCCTAATATTAAGTGCATATGTTTTACAAGACACCGTGTCCTCTGCTTCACCCCTCGGGTTCACAATTGTAGTTTTTTTTCTTAAGGCTTGAAGAAGGAAAGAAAAGTAAAAAGCATATATGGGAGGGAAGGGAGAGAAGGATTTTCTTTCTGCTTATCTTTCCAAGGATCCAAGTGTTCCACCTGAATCCTTGCAGACTTTAGGTAATTACTAGCAATGCTAGTCTTTTCTCACCTGTTAGCACAACTGATTTTACATCATGCACACAGCAGAGAGACTGGCATATAAATAACAGCTGACATTCTAATCATCATGACAATGGGATGAAAATATAAAAAAAGGACATTTAGGTTTAAATCTAAAACTGGCAATCCGCATGCATGTCTAAACAGCAACCCACATGGTAGTGGGAACTGAGTATCCCACATGTTGGCTGCTGTTTTAACTTTGAGTTTCCTCAATAATTATTTAGCTTTTCCACGTGTATCTCTGTTCTTAGCCTCCCCATGACCTCTTTTTCTCTTTCTCTCCCTCCATCTCCTCAACATCACCCACATGTGTTTCAGTGACCAGTTACAGCATAAAGCTCTGATTCATCTTTCATGCAACAGATTTTAAAATTTCATCAGCATATGTGACCAAATGGCATGAACTCAAGCTCATTTAACTTGAAAAGAGAGCCATCTGAGAAAATAATAGAATCCAAATACACTTTATATTTAATGAAAAGCTTATTCATTATCCTTATATAATTTAAACCTCTGAGTACAAATAAAATATCAAATACACGTCACTCTAAACACAGAATGACATTGCCTAAGAATAACAGATAGCATCCCAAAGATTATTGTCTTTCAAGTGAAAGATATAGAAAATTGTAAATTATAAACAAAGGAAAAATGCTACAGCTGTGGCTCCAAGGAAACTTTATTTGAGCATTCAAGCCAACATGAGTCCTTGAGTTTAAAGAATGCTCGAAGCAAGATTGACCATGTGGGTGTGTTTTAACTTTGCTCATGTTTCATGGCTTACACAGCTTTTAATTTATCATATAGTGCTATGTATATGGCCTTTAGTTTTCATTTTCCTGACGTGAAGTGGTATCTCATTTTATGCAATCAGCACTTAGTCAGGATGGTTTTAAAAAGTATGCAACAGTAGAACAAAACATCTCAAGTTTCAGTCAGTGCTGAAATAATAATCTTGTGAAATATAGAGACAATAGAAGGGGGTTTCTTACTCTATGCCTGTCCACGTGCCTCTCTGCCAGACATCCTAGTTCACGATTGCAAAACAGACATCAGAACAGGTCCAGCATGGCCTCAGATGAAATATGCCACAATAAATCCCCCTGCGTATATCTCCAGCTTGCTTGCATCGCACTGTCCGCTGTGCTCAGATTTAGCTCCAGTGGTGACATAAGTTACGGCACTCTGTCTAAAACCACCTTGTGAGGATTTATTACTTTGGCATACAACTCTAAATGGAGGAATATTTGGATGGGGGGTGGGGATTGAGGAGAAAGGTGGGGGACGGGGGAGAAAATTGATCCATTTTGCTTTGGATTGAGACAAAAGCATTTGGATGAAGGACAGTCAAAAGGATAGTAAATAACTGGATGTCTGTGATTGACAAAATGATTTTAAAAAAAATTACAGCATTGATCCTCTCTTTCAGATATTTACTACTTTTTTTTCTAAACAGATGTTTTCAAATGTTTTTGATGAATGAGAGATGTTTAGGAGTGAGCAATGGAAAAGTCATTGGTTTTACAGATAGGGACAGCGAATAATGAGAGAAAGAAGAATCAGGCAGAAAAAGTCCCTCACCCTTTATATCATTTGTCCATTTTGCTACTTTCTACTGATACAAAACAACCGTGATTCAGCCAAATGGTTTGTGTGAGTTTCTACATCTGCTGCCACCAGATGCTTGGTAGTTCTTTTCTGGGAAACTTCTCTGGAAAACAGGAAGAGAGGCATTTTAGATTTCTGCAATAACAAATTATTTGGTATAAACAAAAGATGGACTGTGTATTTGAGCTGGGATAGCAAGATGGGAGAAAAAAAGCACTACCTGCAGAAAATCCAAAGTAGACGAACAGCCTTTGGCACTGCGTTTTTCCATACTGCTTTTTAAAGAACTTTTCCTGCATTTTGAGCAACCAGGGTCTCAATGTGGGTCCTTAGACTGTAGTTCTGGTCTTGAAAACTCCCTGCTACTGGCGTAATATTTTTCCCAGGAACTCTTGGGGTGAAGTGCCGGAGGTTGCTGGTGTGTCAAATGCAGGCCCTGAGTCTGCTACGTGTTCTGTGCAGCATTCATTCCAGGCTTCATTCACACATCAAGCAAGCACTGGCTGCCAATACTATCAATATCAGAGCTTGGGAGGGGGATTTATGTTTATTAATGCTTGAATATAGCTTTGTAGTCGACTTCCCAACTACTGTAAAAAAGGTTTTGAGGTAAAGAGAGCAATGATCAAAAAAAGTGAGCTTTTTAGTTTATTTGCTATTTGTTTCAATTGAAATACTAAAACAGAAAAGAACCAAAAATGACAGAAAACTGGAAGAAATACATTTTATCTTTTTGTAGTTTTAGTAAAAATGTGATTTGATCTGTTGGAGGGACCCATCATCTGTTTCATTTCTCCACCAACACATTCTCACTCCCGACTCGTCAAACACTCACGCTTTGTCAGGACTCTTTTTAATGTTTTTGGCTACCTCTTTTTGGCGTCATTTTTCAACATGCTTGGTCAGGATCCCTTGGCATCACTTTTTACCACTCTGGGTATCTTCAACGTGCGGGGTCAAACCACTTATTTAAGGTTAGGAAAAGATTGTGGGTGGAGTTTAAAATGTACGTTCAAGTGACACACTAGCCACGAACTGGACACGAACCCCAGTCTCCTGGGTCAAAGTCCTTTGTTGTTTGCTTGTTCCGGCCTTTTATGCTACTCCCTACCGTTGTCGCTCGTCATACTAGGTCATCTTACAGCGCCATGGTCGAGGATTTGCTATGCACGGTGCATCCGATGCTGACGCTAAAGGGTACCTTGTGTGTTGTTATCTGACACTGAGGGCCACTGACCAAGCACCAGTATGTTATTGAGTTGGGAGTGAGAATGGCTTGTCTTGAAAAAAGATATGCCCCTAGCATCCAGATGTTTTCCAAAACTTGTTGGTAAGTGCCCTCTCATTATCTCAAGTGGTGAAAATCTGACAAAACAGCTGGAGGAAATGATGAGAGCTGATTTGGAACAAAACAAGGTTTGAGGGCAAAGTGTTTTCTGTGGTTAAAGTAAACACAAGCTTTCACATTTTGACATGCAGATTACTTGCAGCTTTTTTGCGTTTTATTCCCAGTCAAACGGTTTGTCATTAATGAACTTCCATATTACTGGGAGATGTGCAAAAACTAACCGTGACCCCTTATCACCATGGATCTCATCAAAATAAAAGACAACAATCTCTTAGATTATCACAAGGCAATACACCAGGCAATTAAAGGAGAAAAAAGTCTCATTTATAGCAACGATGTGACAGTGATGTTTCCAGAGTAGGTGGTGCTGATTCAGAGAAAACTGCTTAGTATAACTTAACTTGTTCTTACCTCTCAGCAGTAATTGGGGTTGTTAAGTGCCTTGCTCAATGACAGCTAAAAGGTAGCTCTGAAGGCAGAGTAGAGAGTGTCTTGTCAGGTCTTTCATCCAGATGTTTTGAGGGGAATAAAACAGAAAGGACATTTTGCCCAGGAAACAGAACTCGCCCTGGGGCCCCTCCCCTACAGGGACAAATTGGTGTCAAGTCTCTGTATCCAGGAGGATTAAATGTTTGTTTTCTTTGCATTCAGACATGGTGCTGAGGACCAAACAGCTTGAATCCCTACACGTCCTCACAACTCACAAAGACACTCATGTTTAAGCCTGGACAGGGAGGAGGTGGCTAATCTTTTCACCTAATCTGTGTAAACACAGGCACACAGTGTTCCTGGGCATTTAAATGATCTAAAGCCAGAGCTACCATCCTCAAACTGCAGTTACATATGAAGCCAGTTTGTGATAATCATGACAGTCCAGCGGGGGAAATTGAAGCATTGTAGAAGTCGGTGAAACTGCATACTGGTAATTTTATCCCACCTCTGCTCAGCACAATATTTGATTTACCACTAAATGTCAGTACATTAACCACAACAGTGTTATCAGTCAGCATAACGACACTCCTGCACTCGCCCCTTAACAGTATTATAGCTTCATATGATGTAAGACAAACATCTCCATATGTCCACAAGCAAACTCACCTCCACGTATGAATTCACACTTTAAATAGTGGACACAAAATAAATAAAATGTTGAGTTTGAGGGACTGCCCCATTAGTCTTATTTGACAACAAGTCCAGTGAGAGAGAAGCTTTTTCTGATTTCTCAGCAAGTTTTACTTGTTTGACGTTTTGTAGAGAGATGAAATAAAAGTACTATCTAATTAGAAGTGTAAAATTGGGGATCAAAAAAGGGCATTTTAATGTGGACACTTCCTCAGTTTGAGCCTATGATTTCCCTACCTTATGACAGCTTTAGAGTAGGGCTCAGACTTTGTGGTCCATAGCTATGATTTCCCATGATATCAACATAAGGCGTAAAGAACTTATCTATAAAGCACTCTCAACAAAATCTGTCATAATCTCCTGCATGATTGGTTTTGGGCCCTCAAATATCCATTATTTCGTCCTCTTTGCTTTTTAATTCCTGCTTCAAACCAAAATCAGACCAGCTTTCCTGTTCAACCTTTCGTCTCCAACTGACGATTCATTTTTCTCAGATGCTCAACGGACCATAAACCTCTCGTCATGGACCGCACTCCTCTAGCTTGTGTGTTTTAGAGAGAGCCTCCTTGTCCATAATGCCATATAACATAAACACATTGTGTTTGATTGGTAGACATAAACATTGACTGTGGCTGGAGCACAGTTTAACGCCAGGCCACAACTCACGGCCGCTGTTAACAGGCGCGCTGCCATAACGGAGGGAAGCCAAGGTCGGTCGCTGCCCCGCGCACTCAGGGTCACAGAGGAAGACGAGAGAGAAAAGGAATGCTGGGTTTAAAGATAAAAAAAAAAAAAAAAAAAAAAAAAAAAAAAAAAAAAAAAAAAAAAAAAAAAAAAGAGAGAGAGAGAGAGAGAAGAGAAAGAGAAAGAGAGAGAGAGAGAGAAAAAAAAAAAAAAAAAAAAAAAAAAAAAAAAAAAAAAAAAAAAAAAAAAAAGAAGGAATAGAACACAAGAGGATGAAGTGTAGAGGTCTTTCAGGTATGTAAGGCTTGTGACATACCTGCTTTTTACCAAAGCATGCACATAGAGAATTGGCTGCGACACAAGCAGCATCCTTCACCTTCACATACTTGCTTGTGTACTTTGTGTGTACCTGGAGGGCAGTGGTGGAATGAGTGTTGTAGGTTAAAAAAAAAAAGTCCTGCATTGAAAATGTTACTTAAGTAAAAGTATGTATCATCAGGAAAATGTTCTTAAAGTATTACAAGTAAAAGTACTCTTTTAGAAACTGGAAACAATCAAAACTTTTCTGTCAAGTGTTTAATAGACTAATCATTTTAGCTGCACTTGTAGGCCCATATATTGTTGGGTGGTTTAAAAAGTATAGCCACTAAGGGGCAGATCAGGACCCTTCCCTAATCACAATATCTCTCCTGAGTACTTCTGATTTTGCACATTTGCAAACTAAACATGTTGACACTCATGGAGGTTACTGTGTTACAGATCATGACTGGAAAAGCTCTAGTATCTTCTCTTCAAAACTTGTACAGCCACTATCTACTGCAGACCTTACTCTGCCCAAAATGCTTAATTCTGTCCTGCAGTCGCTTCGCATTAATTTCCGATAGGATACGTGGTGCAACCACCATGCACACATTAACGTGGTTGCAAACAACGGTTGCAGAACGTCGCCACATTGCGAAGCATTACATCATCTATCCTGGCTGTTCATTTGTGATAAAATTGCTGCTTTTCTGACAAATTGACATTATGACACTGTTGATAATGCAGGCTTACATAGAAAACAATGGATGCTGGTGTTTTGACGTGTGTTATATGCTTCTAGTGTGTGTTGCCCTTAACACAACCTAGGCTGGTCATATTGGTGGCCATCAGTTAATGGGAAATTGCACATGTTAATAATGGATTGTGTTCCTTAACATATAAATGTGGACTGATCATTTTGTTACTGATACATTGAATCAATTTGGTGTTTAGACTGTTGTTGCTCAACGTTAGTATTTGGAGAGCTATTCATGGCTTGGCTCCACTTGAGCTTCTTTGCAATAGGGTTACTGTGTCCTGTACTGCACCAATTAGACAACTCAGTTTTACTAAAGCCATTACTGTACAGATGTAATGCCAGTTTACACACTGTACTTTTGAACATGGTGGTTAAAGGCTATATTTAGTCACCTGCACTTGCTAAGTGATCTATGACACACCTACAAGTTAATTACTGAATCATGATAGTGTGGAGCATTTTATAATTGAACTCCTCACTTGTACTTGATTAACCACTTTGTGATGGCAAGTATGCAACCAGATGTGATGATCTGTCAGGATGTGTTTAGAATACACAATGTAGGCCTTGTTCACAAAGTCCTGTGTGTTGGGATTTCTTCAGCTTGATTAAAGTCAACTGATCACACCGGTATCATCGGGTCCATGTGGTCTTCATGGTGAAAAAAAAAAGTCACCCTTTTCTTACGTGGCAATCTGTTTAGTGTTTGTCTGGCTGCAAAATTAGATGTATACTGCAATAGATAAAAGGATGATACATATGCATTACTTCTACTTGTGTAACAGAGAAGTTGAGTTCAATCCACCAAAACAGGGAGAAATGTACCCCAACATTTATTTGTAATATGAATTAGTTTCTGTTATACTCAATCACAGCATAGTACATGCATCTAGTAAGGGAGACTGCAGCATTCCAGCTTCACTTTATATTATGTTTTATGTTTCACTATTTACCATTGAATTCTTTAGTTATTGTATGACACGGCAGTGCTTGGACAGGACGTAGTTTTTATTACAAATCTTGCTATGTTCAAGACCTGAATGATTCTGTCCTCCAAAATAATTATTTTTGTAAAAGCAAAGAAGATGACCCCTTTCTTCACAGTAATACTAAACCATATTGTACTTACGTACTAATGTTCATTCCCGCAATCAATATGAGAGTGGGTTTTTGGAATAGTAGAAAACGTATTTGGAACTTTAATCCTCCACGTGCATGTTTACACTCCGACACACGGCAAATCACACACTTTCAGGTTGCCACTCAGGTTACCTCCTCGCACAAGTGCTTCTTGTTTACCTTGAAATTGTATTTGGTTCGTTGGCATTCCATTTGGAGGTGGTGACCCTGCTTAGCCTAATAAATTCAGCTGTGCTTCAGTCGGCTAACACTAACAGGCCTCTCCTTCATCCATCATGGAGCTTAACAATAGCCATGTCTTCAGCTGCATCTGCACTGCTAAAAGCTTTTCATGTAAAACCTGCAGACCTGCTGGGTGTGTGTTGGTGGCTGTGCATGTATGTGTGTTGGTGTGTACGTGTGTTCAGGTTTAAGAGTATATGTGCAATTTGTATTTGTGTGTGTGTGTGTGTGTGTGTGTGTGTGTGTGTGTGTGTGTGTGTGTGTGTGTGTGTGTGTGTGTGTGTGTGTGTGTGTGTGTGTGTGTGTGTGTCTGTCCTGGGGCATGCAGCTCTCTCTCAAACCTCTTATCAGATGGATGTGTTTGATATCTCCGCTGCCAAGGATTTCCCACATATACATAAACAACTGCTGAACCACTGGCAGTTTGCACTGACAGAGGCACATCGCTGAAACTCTTACATGTTTAGGAGTTCTGTTTCAGTGCTCTTATGTCACCCACTTTCCAGTTCAATCTTTCCTATAACGTACATTAAACAACGTAAACCCAGCTGATGAAAAATTGCCTCATGTTCAATTTTTCTCCTTCACTGACAACAGCGCTGGTTTATTTGAAAAACCAACATGGCGGTTGAACGAGGGAGTGTGCAAGCAGCGACATATCGCCCAACCAGACGAGTGACGTCTTCATTGATGTCAGACTAGCTAGCACTTTGGCCTGTCAGTGTCTCATGGGGCTGCATCAACCATTTGCATAACAAGCCCTCTCTTCATGACACCAACGCCTCGACAGATGTCAGCCTAGTGAGGGAAGTTTGTCATGTCGTTCCATCATTTCTAAGCGTCTCCCACTCTTTGTTCTTGCTCTTGCTCAGCTTTTACAATCAGCATTGTTATTTTGAGTTGAGTCACATCTCATCAAGACCGTGCTGGAGTTGTCACAGTGTTTGAAGAGTCACTGGACAGTCATAAATATGAGGACATAATAAAAGTGTCATTTTTCAGGAGGAAACGTATAAAGTTTCATACTAGATTTTATTGGAATGAAAGAACTATTATTTTGGTTTCAGCTAACAAGTAATTGGGGGTATTAAAAACTATATATGACATATGATGAACTGTAATAACTATTTTCTTTTTAAAGTCTGTAAAGAGTGCTATCTAAAGCTTCTTCTTGGACTATTATTATTAGTGGACAATATCCATCTTAGCAAGTAACCTCTGACAAAAATCGAGTAGAAATCAAGTTCCTTCAAAAACTTTAGAGAAATGAATGTCTGAATCTTGAAAGACAAATTACATTACAGATTGCTGCACTAGAAAAGTAGAAGAAATAAACTTACTTTTAGAAAATATAAATTGATTTGTATTTAAAACTCTTTGCACTGTCAAAATTTTAACTTGTTTTGAGAACTCAATAACTAAATAAGACTAAATGACTCCATTAGTAGGAGATTATTTGGTAAATGCAATTGTATGATATTGCGGTAAATGTTGTAGTTGTTAAACTAAGCAAATGTTGTAGCAGGGGTATATAGTAATGGTCGCAGGCAGCAGTACGTTTTTATTTTGCATTATAACTGCCATGCTCTTTTCAATAATTATCATCCTGACTCAAATGCCACCAAAATTAGCTTTTGGAAACTGAACTTGTGGATAAAGCAGCCACAATAAGCACCATCGTCTCAACATTGCGACATTTCACACAAGGCTCATGAGAGCAAAAAAAAGTATGGCAGCTGAAAGACTCTCCTTCATATTTGGTTGGAATAGTAAGTGGCCGTCGGTGCTCCCTGCTGTTTTACGTCACAGGGGAAACATCTTTATCACGGCGTATATTATTCCAAAACACAGCTTCCTGCTTGGAAACGATCCCCACTGTCCTCAATTCGCCTGCCTCTCTGATAGACTACATTGCTTCTTATAAACTGTCCATGGTCCATAAATTGTGCAGCGCCGAGCATAACACTGCACAGTGCTGGCCTGCAGGGACACGCATATCCAGAGCCCCCGCCTCTTCTCTCTGCCCTGGCTGAGATTTGCTTAGTAAAATGTGTGCTGAGATCCCTGGGTTTAGAGAAAAGAAGGGAAAAATTGGCCTGATGAAAGGTTTTAAACATGTAATTTCTCTGTGAGTGAGTTATATTATTGAACTCTGCCAATCTCGCATTTATTCACTTTCTGTATGAAAAACATATCTATATCTCTAGATGAGGCTGTTCAGACCACGTAGACAGTGTAAACTTTGCCTTACCACTAGCGTGCAGTAGATTGTATGCTGCATTTATAGTAAGCTACTTTATTCATTACTTTCCAGCCTTAAATCCAACGATGTATCATGTGTGCAACTCCTAATTTGTATTCCCAGATGTTTTGAATAAACAACATAATTATAAAGGGGTACATTCACAACAGCCACATGCTGTTTATTATGTAAATATTTGATTAAATATAAGCCATTGCATTAATGTGACAAGTGGCTCATGACACGTGAAGTTGAAATGCAACATGGCCACCGTCTCGCCAATCTGGGAATTCACTCATTCTCATCCTGTCATACTATGGAATACATTATGTTAAATAACTAGTTAAAGCCCCTACATATAGGATTTAAATATTTTTTAACTTTGGCAAATTCTCATGGGAACATCAAAAAGACAAAAATATCAAAATATCCCTCTTGGATCCAACCCTTAGACACGGAGAATGACACTTTAAGGGCAACACAGCATACATCAATTGTCACCATGGGATTGTAAATCTTTTTTGACATAATCATTTCCAAGATTCTACATAGGGGCTTAAAGAAACAGGGAGTGCTGGCATTGCATGTAATGTTCAGTCTAGAAATGACTATCTGTGCTATCTGTAAAAACTGTGGTCCATAATAGTTGTGACTTTGAGCATACAGCAAGAAATGAAATTGATCTAGGAGAGGGCATAATTATAGCACTATAATAATGTAGTATACTAGTACCATTAAGGAACATCAGGAAGATGAATGACCAAAAGTCCCTATGAGAAAAACAGAATGCACACACAGCAATAAACAACACATCTGATAGCAAAAACATAATCTGCTTTATGCTGAACAGTTTAAGTAAAGTATAAAACTGCAGCAAAGAGGCCAATTCCTTTGATCAACAAGGATCAACATGCAGATAGAACTGGTTTAAATGGGACAAAAAGAGAGCCCACAGAGAATGATCACAACCAAATCAACAATGACATAAAAAGTAAAACTTCAGACGTAAAAGTTCTTTTGAGAGACATGAATAAATTAAAAAACAAGAATAGAAAGAGGAAACTTTTCTCAGAGAGAGTCTGAACGAGCGGAAACTTTCACAGTAATCAAACTTTCACTTAGTTAGAGAAAAGTGTAAAGAAAGTTGAATCACAAGGGATAGATAGAAAATAGCCTGCTGGAGAACCATGCATGTTTTTACTGAATATACTGGTTAGTCCTCTTACTTTGTCCACCTCCACAAATTAAATCGGAACTGAGGTTACACTTAAATAACAAGGTTACGGCTGCTTTTATTGTTACAGTGGCTCCTGCCCACACACACACACACACACACACACACACACACACACACACACACATGCACTGATTTGATGCTGCATTTCTAGCATGCGTAGAGAAACGGAGACAAAACAGCAGCGATGAAGACACACATTGTCACAGTCGGAGGGTGGACTGACAGGGTGAGAGCGGGAGAAGCTGACATTTTTCTTTACCCATCACAGATGTGAGGCTGATGAATATGCGAGATGGGTAGCACATTCACAGCCGCGCTTCTATCAATTACTACAGCGAAAGTGTGCAACAGAGATTTGTCACAAACTACTTCCTTTTCTAGCTTTGTTTAGACTAAATTACAGAAGCAAATATAGTTCAATATATAAAATATGAATCCAATTTAATGATAATATATTATTTTTATTGAAAAGCACCTCTTATGTCTCTTTGGGGATTGTGACATCTTTGCTCCGACTGAGGTAGAAACATTTCAGAAATGTCAAATAGTTCTGTCTCTTATTCATCCCTTTTGACATGTTATCTTATGATAATATAGTTAGAAATGTTGCATTTAGTGGCTCATCTACTTCAGTATATTGTGTTGCACTTTCAAGCAGCTGCTAAATTAATTGAGCATCCCTTTCTGTAAATAATAAAGCTCACTATTTGACTTTTTTACAACCCAACAATCTCTAAAAAAAACACCCCCACCACCCAAAACACATTTTGAGATTGGAGCATAGATTGGATTGTATGATGAATGGTGAAGTAGCCTCAACATATAAATAAACTAATGAAAGACGTGGCCCGGGGCCAATACTTTATCAGTATTGTGCTGTGGCTAGAATTTAGCCCCTCTGTCCTGTCTGGACTTGCTTCCTCACTGTTTACTTTTGGAGGCCAAGCAGTCATTCCCTGCAGCCGCTCAATGGCTCGACTGTGCACAAGGCGGCACTTTGAGTCAAGCCGCGAGACAGCAGAAATAAAAACTCACCCATGCACTAATGCACGAGCTAAATGATGAGGGCGGCTCTGCATCAAGATGAATACGCACAGGCTGACATCTCAAGGCATAAGTCTTAATTTAAATCAAATTGTGCATGCTTAAAAACATGCAGGATAGGTCAACACAATAATAATAATTATTAGTATAATCCTAATAATAGTAATAATAGTAATATTGATGACTAAACTGATAATATAGTGCTCAAAAGTTGATTCTTTTCTTAATTGTCAAGCAAAAGAATATTTTCCTAAACCCCATTCAAAAAGAGGAAAAATTGAGTTTTATCAATCTCAATATTTTTGATATTTCCAATATAAATGCTTGGTATTGGTGACATCCTTTTTTGATGCGAACAATGGCGCCATTCTGCTGTCACCAGTCTAATATCCTGGCAGCCATGATGAAGGTTATTACTGTCTCCAAAACTCTTCTTCTGGGACTAGAACCACCGCCTCTGAGCAGCTGAGTCACTGTTTGAGGCTTCAGTGCCTCAAAGCTCTGGGAGAAAGTGTGACTCACGCCATTCAAGTATTGGAGAAGGAAGGAGGGAATGATGATTGTAAATAAGTGTTTAGTCTAATAGAGACAAGTGTGGAGGAGCCTATTCTACTCTGTGTCAAAGCAGTCTTTATTATCATATCCACTAACAGGTGGAGGGAGAGTGGGGAAGGGGGATGTAGGGAGTGGTGCCTCGTTATTATTGGATCTCACCAGGTGAGCCCCCCCTCCTCTGGCCCTCCTGCCCTGCCTGGTGCTGCCAAGGTGACCTTCCAGAAAGAGAGAGAGAAGAAGAAAAAGAGAGAGAGAGAGAGAGAGAGAGAGAGAGAGAGAGAGAGAGAGAGAGAGAGAGAGAGAGGCGGATATTCAGGAAGGTGCTGACAGAAACATCTCTGGTTATTAACCAGCCGTGGTTTGCTTCTCTCCTCTGGAAAGGTGCGCTGCCAGCGGCGTCTCCCTCCCCGCAGCAGGAGCAGCTAGCAGGGAAAACACCGAGGCCAAAATCATGTTATCCCAAGCACCGGATGTCTCTGGTCATAAGCTGGAGAGTGGAGAAACACACCACGCGCCCACAAATACCCCGAGCTCTGAAGATCCCGACTCTGAATAAGCTGTGCGTAATTTCTCCCAAACCACGTCTCCGAGGTGTTTACCTGCTACCGGTCTGTATCTCTCTGAGCCAGGCTCTCTGTCACTGCCTGTGTCTGGCACCAGTACGCATGTCTCCAATTCCTGGCCCTCATATCCACACTCATACCTGCTGACAGGCCCCCTTGTGCGCCATGACGCGCAAGATTACAGAGCGTCACCCAGCAGCCGCAGCCGTCGCCTCTCCCACAGAAACTAAATAAGAAGATTTACACGGCGCCAGAAAATGATTTTTTTTGTATTACAGAACAGTTTTAGTGCTGAAAATAAGTTTCTTTTTTTTATATTCCAAAGTAGCAAGGGAACCTTTTAAATTTAGCCTAATTATATTTTTGCAAAAGCAGGAGTAAATATGGAAATATTTAAGAATCACACCCCTAATTTTGACTGGATTTTTTTTATGCATATCCTTCATGTACCATTTTTTTCTGAGCATTTGACACGTTTGCATGCTAAAACCTCTAAATTTGGTCTGTCGGGTCAAATAAAAAATAACTTTGGCTCAAATAGAGTTAATTGCAAATATGATTTTTTTTTTTAAATGCCAGTTCATCCCAAAAGAGCTATCGTGTCTACCGTGTCCGGCTATTTGTGATGCGAGATTTGCTTGGTGTGTGTGTGTGTGTGTGTGTGTGTGTGTGTGTGTGTGTGTGTGTGTGTGTGTGTGTGTGTGTGTGTGTGTGTGTGTGTGTGTGTGTGTGTGTGTGTGTGTGTGTGTGTGTGTGTGTGTGTGTGTGTGTGTGTGAAGGTGGGGAGGGGGGGCACTTGAAGTCACTCACGTCACAGTAATTACGTCGGTATTCCTTATGGTCGTTTGGAAAGGGGGAGTATCGCATTTTGTTTGACGTGGGGGCCTCGGTCGGGCTCTGAAACTGGATCTCATGACTTCATCCCCCCCAACATGAGCCGCTGCAAACAACATCGTCTGGCCCTGATGCTCCACATCTCAGAACTCAAACTGTATAACCCCAGACTCACTATTTCTGTCCACATAGCGCACAAAAAAATTACCTGAATCATAGGCTATAGTTGGAAAAAAAAAATCGATTCTCCTGTTCTTTCTTTTTGTCCATGTATGCATAAGGTCAATTCAAACACTTTAACCACGAGGGCATATTGTTATATATATGTTTAATCATCACAAGTTATATGACCACTACAAGACGGATGCCCAAGAGCCTAAAGCTGTGCGCTTTAATTCAGAATATCGTTTTTCAGACTTAATGGAACTAATAACATAACACTTAATCACATTACTTTCACTCTCCTCTCTGTCTCTCCTTTGCATTTCTAATTTTTTATCTGCAGTGGCTTGGGGTTAAACAAATGAAACGAGCAGTTCCCCTCCTCCTCCTCTTCTTCTTCTTGCTCTCCTCTCTGTGAAACATCAGAGGAGAGCAGACCAAACGTTACTTAGCCTGAACGCAGAGAGGCTGCAGATAATGAGAGCCTGGTTGCATTAAATGGACAAACAGCAATCCGGCATCTCCTGACCCCTCGATGCTCCTCTCGGCTCCATTGATCATCCCCCTTATGAGATAATGCAATTACAAACATCAATAAGGAGCTGCGAGGGGAATCATTATGTGGTGACAGTGATAAATGATGCTGCAGAAAATAGCGGGCTCCTCTCAAACAATCCGTGCGCCCAAGGGGCTTTTGAGGGCCGGGGCCCCGTCGCCAAGGAGACAGATGACATCCAAAATGGCCCCCGCTCAACAGTCCTTCTCTTTCTCTCTCTTTCTCCCCACCAACCGATTTTTCGTTTTTCTCTGCCTCCTTTCTTTCTTCCTTCTTTTGTTTCGAAACCAGCTGCCGCGCGACCTTTTGAAGGTGGAGTTTTTGGTTTGGTGGTTTGGAAAGTTTTTTTCCTGTGAGGCGTTTGAGGGTTACCGTTTAGTTTGTGTTTATATTGATTTCATAAATTAGCTCAGATATTGGCATGTCATCTTGGCCATATGTGTATTTCCGGTGTAATGATTTTCGCTTTGGATGATGTAAGGAATTGATTGCTTAAGTATTGTTTTGTTGCACGCTCATGAAAAATCTCTACTATTTCTTACATTTTCTCCCCATCGAGTTGGACCATGCGGTTATAAAGCCTGAAGGTAATAGAGGCCGGTTTAGTTAATCTACACAATCTACACACTCCTGGCTCTCTGGGGGAGAATAAAAGAAAATAACAAAATATATGCTATATATAGCACTTCGATTTGTGTTCAATCTGTTTTAGTCATGTGGAATTACGGCCTAACCTGCCATTTTTATTTTGATTTCTTTTTTTTTTTAACTGGTAAACTCTGAACTAAAACATCCAGTGTTGCAGCTGTTTTTAGTAATAAAATATCAGCATGAATAACCTACAAAAATATTCGACGTAAAATGCTGTGCATGCGTTTCAAATGTATAAAGTAAATAAAGCTAAATCCATTTGAACTCAAATCACCACTCAACACACTGAGAGCAACAGGCCTCGGCGTTCAGCAACCGGTGACACACCGGTGATTTGAATTAATAAGCCTGCACACATTATTGCCGTCGAGCTTTGTCATGACTTGTAGTGCAACAGAGAACACGAGGCATACGGTTACTTGTCCAAGTTCCATATTTCAACCATAAAAGCGCATACATATCTGCGTTGTTGTGGGAGGAAGACAGGCCTGTCCGGGCACCTCCACTGCTCTGGAACACATTTCTGCTCCATTCATTACTCTGACAGTTCACTCCGCGGTCAGTGTGTGTGTGTGTGTGTGTGTGTGTGTGTGTGTGTGTGTGTGTGTGTGTGTGTGTGTGTGTGTGTGTGTGTGTGTGTGTGTGTGTGTGTGTGTGTGTGTAACACAGAGAGGGGTGGGTAGGCCTACCATAATGATTAACTTCAACTTACGATTTGACTCTCAGCTTTTGAAAAGAGCACAAGTCAAACTGCATGTGTGAAAACTGTCTTAAACTGCAGAAGACACAAACAGTCAAAAGGCCACTGACATCCACATCTCAGCAGAAATATAGGCCAGCTGTGACAAAAAAATATCACTAAACATGCAAAATCACAATCCTGTTACAGTTTTTAATTATGATAAAATAGAAGACAGGTTGCAGTGCTCATAATGAAAAAAAACGTCTTTATATATGGATAATGTTTATAATAAATGCTTATTATTTAACCAGGAGTTGAGTCTCAAAAATAAAGAAACATTTAAAATGCCACTGGAATAAGACAAAACAAATTATTTCAAGAATTTAATCAAATGTATTTTTTTATTCTAGTGGACGGGAGTGACTTAAGTCTAAGTTTAAGACATTGGCACTTATTCAAACCGAAATTAAATTAAACGAAAATGCTTTGAAAACAAAATCATTTCACCTGACTGGCACATTTGTTTTCGAAAAGTATTTAAAGAAAAACCTGGTTTTCATATTAAATATAAGACCAAAGAAGATGTAAAACTACTTTTCTTTAGAATTCATCTTTGCAGCGCACTCTTTTGTTGCAGCTATACTCTCTTTGCATCTCGTCTTCGCTTTTCCACTTTTATCAAACTTCCACACGCGTTTTTGTGTGGTTTACGTCCGTGCGTAAAAGGAGAGGTGGTGCTGTGCGCCATCTCCAAGCGTCTCTGCCCCGGACAGTTACCAGGCCTCCCTAAAGAGGGCAGTCAAGCATGGGCTTTCTGCTCTGTCTCCACAGCTCCCAGCGGCCACAAGCTCAGGAATTCACATTTCACAGCCTCGGATTTTCCAGCCATGGTGGAGAGGCGACGCAATTAAAACGTCGCCTGGGTTTTTTAAGAGCGTGTCTTTTTTTCCCTTCTTCTTCTTTCGTGTAAATAGCATTCGCTTCGGCAAAGGCAGTAAAAACACAATAGTTGCGCGGAGGAGAGACAGAGGGAGAATGGGAGAGTATTGATTTACACGTTCATATTGTTATGGATAAAACAGACTCTCTCTTGTTCGCTGGTTTGAAAAAACAAGACACTGACTTTGGGATTCAGGGCTGCTCTCCGAAATGTATCAATTAGGCAAAAGTCGCTCAGTTCTTTTCCCCTCGTCTCCTCAGTCGGCTCAGCCTCTGCCTGCTGAAGTGCAGTGTAGCCTAACCCGGAGACACCGTCGGCTGCAGAGCGCTGGGCTTCGAGCGGAGCCCTTTGACTGCGGGCAACAAGGCGTGAGGGAGAACTAATCTTCCCATTTACATGTTTGAAGCAATTTCACCTAAATGAATTTTAATGCTAAATGAAGAATAATTCGTTTTCTCGCCGAGCCCCTCTTTCCTCGTCTCCCTTCTCCACGTGTGAGAAAATTACAGCTGCACATTATCCATAGCAATTGGAGGAAGGCTGACTTAAGTGCATGTTTCTTTAAGTATAAATGGACCTCTGCTTTCTTTCAATGGTAATTTATCGAGATGAAAACACTTGTGTGCCCAATTCACTTGTAGGGTTTTTGTTAATGATTTAACAAACTAGTAATATGTATGTGCTTATATTTAATTTCTGCTTGTAGGAAGATAATGTGAGACTAGTTATGGGTTCTGTTATTTGAACAAAAAGTATTTATTTACAACACAGATGTACATATATATATACCCTTCAAAGTAAAAGCATAAGAAACATGACTTGTCTTCAAAGGAATCTTAAAGATGTGCGTAATACATGTTTGAAGCAATGGATAATGGATGCATTGACAGATGCGCGCACACACACGTTCCCCCTCGCATTCGTACTGCCACACACGCACGCACGCATGCAAAAAAAAAACACACACACACACACACTGACTTTTACAATCTATCCTGTCTATTGATCAGCATTACATCATCGGGTTAAATCAAAACGAATGGACTGTTGTATAAATGGTGTTTTCCCATAGCCTCTCCCTGTTATCAGCCTGCATCAAACACTGAGGGGAAGAGAATCCATTGGCCATGCGAGTGCAAGGCCTTGTGACATAAAACACATCAATAGGACACTGGAATTGACGTTCAGAGGCACTCAATCACAGATAAACATGGAGAAAAACAGGAAACAACATGTGTGTGGGACACACTTGTAGTTTCCCATCCGCAGTGACTTTTTTTTGGATTATTTGTTAGCATTAGTTGAAGCTCTGTATCATTAGCCTGTCATGTTAGCCATGATGACACCAACACAATGATGTGTTTGTCCTCATGTGAACAGAGGATGAAATGTATAAAATGATGAATTGGATAGTGGCAATTGGATTAAAAACCATGTACCTCCAAAATGTTAGCTTCTCAGCTTGATGTCATTGTGTGTTTGGAGTTAATCCAATGAGTTATAAGAGAGTTGCATGACCCCAAATGGTCAGAGCATTGTCTAAACCAATAAAAACTTTTCACCAGTAGTGAAACATATAATCAACTGATATGAAAATGTTTGAAAAAATCCCCAAAATTGGAGTTTACAAGGTGTAGACGCAGCAACACTAATACAAGGTAGTTGCACCCTGCATGTACGTGGACGGGCTGTGTGTACTGTATGTAAAACAAAAAAACAGGACATCTGAGTCACTCTCTTACCATCCAAATAACGGCCTGGGAGAAATGACAAACTTATCGAATTGTCTGTTTATTCACTTTTTTCTTTTAAAAATGCATTGTGATTCAATGGAGGGAGGGGGCAAGAGGTCAAATTTGATGGAGAGACGGCACACACATAGTGTGGAAAGAAATCAGAAAAAAAGAGAAAAAAGTTCACATCCTTTTTTTAAAAAATCTATTAGAAACAACATAATATGCAGAACAATACAATAGCATTTACAATACTTAAATTCCCAGTTCTTGTGAGAGTCCAGCGTAATTTTACAACAGTATACAGTATATTTTCTTTCTCCACTCGCTTCCCAAACTAGGGGTTGATATAGTTATACTTTTAATTTCTTTTCTCTTGCTTTCCCTCCTTCCATGTTTCAATCCACTATATTTTTTAAGGGCACCTCTTTTGCTTTGTTAGTGTCCTGTCAGATACAGACATTGGCTTCTCCTTGGTCCAATTCTATCGTCCCAAAGAACGGAGTGCTCTTCACAGGAAGTCTCTTTTGTTTGCCAAAGAGTCTCAAATATATCACCAGGTGCTGCATTCGCTGAAGGTACAGGCAAAGGACACAGTGTTTCTCTCGTGTGTCTATGCTCGCAATCACAATCACATGTAAAGGAGGAATCCATGTGAACCTAGTGGGCAGTGGCAAAATGGCGAAGTCTAGTGCCCACCAGATAGGAAGCAGGGATCTGTCATGACAGGGGGTCATCTGGGTTGGACATAGTTTGATCTTCTGTGCATCACCGTCGCTGGATACATAGACAAAGATTGTAGGCAGTCATGGAAGGTTTCCATGTTGTAGATATCAGCCAAATCAAATGTAGTTGAGTCTGGGAGGTGGACAGAGGGGTTGCTGTTGGTTGATGTCATCAGGAAGTCAACGATCCTGTTCCCATGCTCCTTTAGGCCTCTGTGAGACAGGTGACCCCCTGGTTTGCCCTACAGTTCTGGAGAAAAGAGAAGATCAAAGTGATTAATCACTGTTCAGTTTTGCATTAGGTAAATTAGAGTTTGCATTTGGCCAAGAGATCGGAGTCTGCCGTTAATGGCTGATCAGAGAGAGAAAACATTTTAAAGTTTCTACTCAGACCATATCACTGTTGTTATTTTGAATTACTATGTCCTCTATGGGTTGAAACTCATTCAAAGTCAACTGATGTTGTAGGGGACAACAACGCTGTACCGGGCGGCAGTGATATGTAAATTTGTATATGTATAAAGTTAAACAAATTCAAAACTTGAGTGTATGTGCAAAGTCTTGCAATTGTTATTAAGCAAGAGCAAGTTGGCGTCAAGTTGTCTCCACCACTTGGGCAGAAAGCATTTGACTGTGAAAGAAAACTGTTGAATGAGTTAGCCGTCATTAAACATTTATTAAATACGACAATAGATCACACTTCTGAAAGCAGACTCTCATGTTACACTTTGAGGCCAATAGCACATGAACATGGTAGGACCTGCTGATATGACCCTGGAGGAGGAGCAGTGTAGAATGTGGCAACTGCTGCAAACCCAACAAAGTACTAATCTGGGTCAGAATACTGACCCAAACATGCCCTTCACTAAGACTGTGTGGATGTATGAAAGAGAGAAAGAGAGCATTGGAGGGTTAAGTGAGTTAATCCTACACCTGCAGTAATGCTACTTTAACAGTAGGAAAGGACTCTTAGAAACCAAACAAACATGATCGACTTGAAGTGATAGCGAGGCACTGTACTTAACATTTCCTGGATAATCTGTTTAACTGGACTACAAGGAATCTTAAAATTAGCCTTTGATTTATCTTTTGAAAGCAGTCAGCAGTCAGCATTTGACTGTGTAGGTAAAACTATTTCAGGTTAGTATTAACATGACGCACAATTCAATGTTGTTTTAAAGCGTAATACTGATGAGCAAAGCTTGAATCACAAAATCTAAAAGTCATGTTACATATACAGTACATACCGGAACCCCTTAAAGCTATAGTGCGTAGTTTCTGTCTCACCCCATGAGGAATTCTAAGTAATGACAACACGCTGTCGGCGCGTCCACATGATTCAAGCCTTCCGTGATCACGCACCACCCCCACCCCTACTCTACGCAGTTGCTAGTAGCCATGGACTCTTCAGAAGAGGTAATTATCTTTACTCGATTTTCTGTGCGCGAAAGTCGTCGGACGAAACCAGTTTCTGAACATAGCCATACTGAGAAATACAGAGAGAGTTGTGTGGAGCTGATAGTCCTAATTAGCTTTGTATCAACTCATTTGGCAATGGCTTGAATGTAACAGACGTTCATTAATACAAAAAAGATACGCACTAAAGCTTTAAAGTGATGCAACCTGCTGCATGCCAACAAACCTCCTCAAACAATGAAAAATGAAGTCAAGAAATCCACCTTCACCCTCTTTTCTCCCTACATTGCTCTCTTTACAGCCAACAATAGCCGCCATCCATCTCTGCTGGTGCAAAGTCACAGCTGAGGAACCACGGCCATTGTTTTCTAAACCAATGAGGAGAGGTGTGGCTCGCGGCCGCCCGTCACCTGAGAGCGCCCGGGGCCCGTGCACGGGTCCGCCACGCACACAAGAGGGCCACTACAGATGACACAAAGGCGAGCAGGAAAATGGACAATGAGGTGCAGCAGGAGCACAACAGAGGCCTCGTTTGTTATTCCCCTCATCTATCAGTTTTCACCTGAGCTACTGAGGAGAATAGGTGTGACTTGCGTAAGAAAAGGGTGAGCTATTATGTGAGCTGTGCCCCCTGTAATTAGCTTCCTTCAGTCAGTGAGGTGGTAGGGGTTACATATCTTTCTGGACCTTATGGCATCGAACCTGTGACCTTTCTATTGTGTGGCGTAACCTGCGGCACCACAACAAGCTGAGCCATCAGCGATGCTAGCTTAAATGGCGTGCAGACCATGTTCATGCTTAAAGCAATCATCCATGACACTTCCATACAACTGAATATCTGTTTTTCAAGCTTTTGAAAAAAAAAGCATGCTGGGTTGTATTTTTTCTGCACTAAAAGTGTTTCAGAAACAAAACTGAAAAGAAGTCACTCTTTGATTGACAAGTCACTAAACACCACAACAATGATCATTTGCAACTAAAAATATTCACCCCAAAAAAACAAAACAATCAAGAATACTTTGGATTGCTACTTAAAAGTTCTTTGTTGCTTGCATATGCATCCCTGGTTAACGAGAGCGTCCTGATGACTAAAGTAAATCCATGTCAAGGTTCTAATAAACGCTACGCGTGCTTGAAAGAGCATGCATTGCTAATAAGGTTTTTCACTTAATAAGCCAATCAATACATTGAACTGTAGGTCTCCTTCTTCAGACCCCAATGGGGATTCCTGAGGGGCCAAATCAACAGGGACACACAATCACATGGACAATACGAGGGGGCACAAAATCCCCACCGGGACCTGTTTTTTTCCAATGTTCGTTAATAGTAAAAGTTCATCCACCAGAAAGAGAAGTTGAGGGGGGAGGGAGCGGGTTGAGGGATCTTGACCCCTTAGCAGAAGGTTAACAAATTTGTGCTTAATGATTGGAGCAATGAATTCTGGGACAAAGGGTCTCCAGCCGAGACAGGCAGCAAAGGGGTTAGGCCTACAGGCAGCGTTCACTCAAGCGTTCTGCCCGACATTTTGGGAAAAGCTGAAAGCGGGGAGGGCCAGAAAAAGAATTCCATACACTCTGCGCCATAATTAATTCTTCCACCCTGTGATAACTATTG